>NW_010965625.1:930021-938951 GCF_000463585.1 Tarenaya hassleriana
ATCAACTATCTTCAGCAAAAAGGGATTAACAAACTCCGAATGTTGATGTCCTATCACATAACTTAGCAACAACAAATATGCCATCTTCAATCTATTCTCTGTCTCATCTTTAGGCAATTCTGAAAACATTGCCATAACTCGTGTCTTCGGAACTTTTTCGAAGCTTTCTTGACCAAAGTATTTTCTATATAAATTGGTCCCTCCAAGTGTTTACCAATTGTCAGGCAGTTTAGAACCCTTCAGCCCACAAAGTATTGTGTGCTCCCACAAAGAATATCTAATGGGTACTCCGTTAATGACGAACCACAGTTCATTTTCCCTCTTTGTCTTCACCGCACGATTGATGAGCGCAACCATTGGACTCATCTTCAAAGTCTGCTTCTTTTTCATATGAAACAGATGCCTAAATTGAGATTTTTCCGTGAAATGCTTCTTCTCTTCTTCGGTGAAATACTTTTCCAGAAAATCCACTGCTTCGATGTGAAAACATTTAGAAGATACTTTCACCGAAATTGTATTCATATCATCGAAATCTAATAAAATTCCGGTTTCGGTGGTATCTCGGCCTCGCTCTGCAATAAAATAAGTGTATTCAGTTGCATTAACAACTAGTTTACAAAATATCCAAGTACTACTATGCATAAACGACTTTAAACTAAACACTCTTATAACATTTAGTTGCATCTACAACTACTTCAAAGATACAACAACTGTCCAATTTTAAGGTCGAAATAAGACTGACATACACCAAATACTTCTGTAGTATTTAGTGGCACCTACAACTAATTCACATGCACAACTTCATAATTTTAAGGTGCAAATAAGACTAAATAATATACATTCATAAAGGATACTTCGTCATTTTTTAGTTCTACCTTAAATATTACATAATCTGAACTATTTTTACATAAATGACTGTATTCAACCATATTCTAACTGTTTAATCATTAACCAAAAGTTTTGAACTTATATAAAAAAACCAACTCTCTTTCCATTTTTCTATCCATTCGAAGAAAGTTCATAAAAAAATACTCACATCTGAATCCGGAGAAGAATCCTCGGTCCTTTTTCTATGCGAATCTGTTTTTTCGAACGACCCTGATGAATCACTTCCATGTGAGGCTTCGCCACTTGACGAAGATGAATCACTTCCATGTGACCCTTCTACACTCGATCTCGGTGGATTTCGCTCCATTTCGCCAGATTTCTGAAAATTTTCGTACTTCGCCCGCGCTCTCGGTGTTTCTCTGTTTGTTTTCAAAAGGACAGTAAAAAAACCCTAACTCTTTTTTCCCCTTTCTACTCTGGCAAATGGGCCCTGGCAAATCTGGTGGGCTTTCACCCAGTCGCACACGTGTTTTTTCTCACACGCTCATTTTTATTAAGGGCAACAAAGACTTTTCCAACTTTTATAAGGGCATCTTTGTCTTTTATTAATTCTTTATGTTTTTGGGGTGTATCTATGATACATGTGCGACGCATTAGGGGTAATGGTGAAGTTTGCCCCTTCCAATGGCTATGATTTGTTTGAAGGCTATGAGTATGAGAACAGTGAATGATATTGATCCATCATTCATGCAAGTGGTAGAAGAAACTGGGGGTGTCGTTTGTGAGTTCGAGAGCTTGGTCTTCTGTCAAATTCAAACATGATTATTTTATTCTTTTTCTCCAGCATAAAGCCAAGAGATTGTTTCTAACAACATTTCTTATAATGATCAGCTTTTAAATGTAATTGGTCCATTTGGTTTTCTTATTGTTTCCTTGGTTCTTGGTATTGTTGGTTGTTTATAACTTTTTCTAATATATCTGATCATTTTGTTATTGATTTGATCCAGTGATATGTCTGGTTTAAGAATATTGGATACTTTTGCATCGAGGGGAGAAAGTGCGAATGAAGGGTCATTATTACAAATTCAACCCTCAGAAACACAAGATCAAGTACTAGAAAATGACAACGTACTTCGCATGTATGGGATCACTTTTCAAAAGTCGGGAATATGATTGTTTGCAAACACTGTAAAAAGGATTATCCAGATAATGCTGAAAGAAATGGGGCGTCAACTCTCTGTCGGCATTTGGTTATATTCAAGGGAATGCCTAGTAAGTTTATTGAAATGTTAGAGATGCTTGTTCAAGACGGAATGATAATAGCAAAAAAAAATTGATGATATGATGGTTCGTAAGTTTTAGCTATGGCAATCATCGAGCACAATCTCCCTTTTTCCTTTGTGGAGTATAAGAGAGTTAGGCAATTGCTTAAGTACATGAATCCAGATTTTATTCAAATTTCTAGGAATACTATTGTTGCTGATGTCTTGAGATTGCATCAAGGTAAAAAAAAAAGAAGCTAAAAATGGAGATAGCTTCTGTTTCTAATAGGACTTGTTTGACGACTGATGGTTGGAGATCTATAGCTATCGAATGATATATATGTATCACTGGATATTATGTCGATAATAGCTGGAAACTAAACAGTAAGATGTTGTCGTTTAGTGCCATGCCCCTCCACATTTTGGGAATGAGTTGGCGAAGAAGGTTCTCGATTGTTTGAAAGATTGGAGGATAGAAAAAAAAAATCTTTTCTCTCACGTTTGGTAATGCCTCAACTAACGATACCATGCAAAGTATATTGAAGGATCAACTTTGCCTACAACATGGATTGTTATACGATGAAAAGTTTTTCCATATTCGATGTTGTGCACATATTTTAAATCTTATTGTGCAAGAAGGGCTAAAAGTGGTTGATTCTGCTCTATATAAAATTAGAGAAAGTGTGGAGTATGTCAACTGGTCAGAGGGAAGGATAAAAATGTTTAAGGAATGTTGTGAGCAAGTTGGCGTTGAAACTGAGACGGGTTTGCATTTGGATATCTCCACTGGATGGAATTCTACTTATACGATGCTTAAAGTTGTTATCAACTATGAGCGTGCTTTTAGTAGTTTGTAGTTGCTTGATAGAAACTACAAGTATAATCCATCAAGTTAAGAGTGACAACGAGGACAAAAGATATGTGATTTTTTGGAGTCATTCTATGAGATCACTAACTTATTTTCTGGGTCTAAATGTCCTATCTCCAATTTGTATTTCTTCCAAGTACGGAGAATAGAATGCTTGCTAAAAGTCTATATGACAAATGGAGAAGATGAAATGATTGAACCTATGACCAACAACATGAAGGAGAAGTTTGACAAGTATTGAGATGAGTATAGTATAACACTTGTGTTATCAACTGTTTTAGACCCTAGAATGATGTTGGAATTATTGGAATTTGCCTACAATGAAGTTGATCCAACTACTTCCAAGTAAAAGATAGATATTGTGAAAAAAAAACTTGGTGTTGCTCTTTGATCAATATAAAAACAAATCATTAACTCCAAGTTCTTCACGAGGAGCTACAAGTCCAACTCCAAGTTGGTGTCTTGCAAAAGGGAGAGGAAAAACCTTGGGTGCTCTAAATGTAAATTTATTTTTCTTATCTAGTTGTACTTTGCCTTTATAAGTTTGTATAATTTATCAAACTATAGTGTGATATAGGCTTTCAAAGCATATGAGAGAAACTGTTGCACAAGAGGAACGATCTGCTTTGAAAATATATTTGGACGACAAAAGGTTAGAAATGAATGAGTTTGATGACATTGACGTGCTACAATTTTGGGAAAACCATAAGCAGCGGTATGTTAACTTAGCACAGATGGTGTGCGATATACTTAGTATTCCAATATAACAGTGGCATCTGAATCATCTTTTAGCATTGGCTCTCGTTTGTTGAACAAATATAGAGTCGTCTTTGTTTTTCTAACGTCGAAGCGCTTATTTGTATGCGAAATTGGTTGATTGAATACAAGATCGATGTGAATGGTAAGACATACATTTTATTATGCTTTTTTTCAACATATTTATTGGCACTTTTTCCTGATTTTATGCATATAATTGGTGAAGAATGTGATGTTGAAGATGATGATCATATTGAAGTGGCTGATGATGATGATAATAATGGTGGAAACACCGAGAAGGATATTGAGAATGATGATGATTTAGAAACTATTTTAGATAGTTTTAGATTGGATTAAAAAACAATTATTTGTATTTGATTTAAATCAATTAGTGGACTGTTTTAGCTCTGTCGATTAGGTTTGGATATGTTCTTTTGATTGAATTTAATATTAGAGAATATTTTTTAGTCAATCCGGTATTTCTAGATATAAAACATTCTATTAGATTGTCTAAATAAGCCAAGTTGTTAAAATTTGATATTATTTGCATTTTGGAAACATTAAGTAAGAATAGAATTAATGTTGAATAACTATATATTTTGTCTTGTATATATATATATATATGTATATATGTATATAGTTTACGTATAAATGTATAATTTTTATATTTTTTATTTATATATTATTTTGGAATTTGAAAAAATAAAAAATGTTCAATGATGATTACTCTTAATGATGATGTTATTAATGTGAAAATAAAATGGGTTTTATGGGTTATAACGGGTTTCATGGGTTGATCCAGCCCATTTCACTTTTGTTATTGGGTTGGCCCAACCCAAACCAACAACTCAACCCAAATGGGTTAGACTTAATTGGGCTGGGCAACTCACACTGTCGGAACCTCGTGTCAATATTTAGGTTAAATATAATATGTTTCAAGAAATTCAAATTTATTTGCGAAGCAAACAGAATATGTAGTTTATTCGGTAAAAAATAGTATAAGTTTTTTTCCCCCAAAAATATTGAGAAGTTGACCAGGGATAGACTTATCTAGTTAATAATTGAATAACCGAATCGATACGAATCAAATATCACATAATTATAATCGAATTGAATTCGATGAAAAATCAAATGGTTATTATTTAAAAAAAAACTAAAAACTGAACTTGAATCAAATCGAATAAAAAATAACCGAAAAAATTATATATTTTTTTTAAAAATGAGTATTTTTGTATCGTAATCAAACGGAATTCGAACGAATCGGACCAAATTCAATACACAAATCGGACGGTTCTAGTTTTTCTAACATCGAAATAACCGAATCCAAATATACCCGAATTGAATCTGAATCGGAACTCGAATAAACCACCCTAGTTTTGCCATAAGATATCGGATTATGTATGGTGTTTAAGCTCGAGATCCCAAAGTAACATTGTGAAACAAGAACTCAATGTGGCATTCGTAAGAGCTATAACCATTGGTGCGTGTATGTGTATAGAATGCATGGACCTTGTTTGTGGGTGATTGATGCTAAACGAAGGGGACAACCATTAATACCATCCCATGTATGTGTCACTTTTAAAACTTTATAATTTTTTTATTCTCTTTTTTTTCCTTTTTTTTTCTGTTTTCTACCGAAAAATACTTTGATATTTAATGACGTGCACGTGCCGTTCTTTTCCATATTTTCGGTGTTATTATCTTAAATATTTGGTAAACAATGTTATGCATATAGGACAATGTTTTTCGGAACATATTAAATCAAATTAAAAACGACTAACATATAAAACTTTTTAAAATCAAATATATTCAAAATTTGATTGAGCATGATTTTTTTTTAAAAATTAAATTAATGGAATTTCAGTAAATTATAACACTAACTAAAAACTGAGAAAAATAATATTTTTTAGAAATTAAATATTTCTTAATAAAAATGAATCAAAATTCATTTTGAATAAAATCTGTAGTCGGTATAAACATGAAATGAATACATAGATTTTCTATAGAATAAATAAGGTTAATCTAAAATATAGAAAGAAACTAGAGATAAGGAAGAGACGAAGTGATAATATACATCTATGCAAACGTAAAAAATCGCCAAAAAGACGTGATACTTTGACTTTTTTTAATGTATTTCTTATTTTGTTTATAAAAATCTCGTGTTTCACTAATACATTATAACAAATTATTACGTCTTGGAATATACTAAACAATTTATTGGACTATGTATTTGATATAAAGAGGACGATGAACATTCTGATTTCTTTTATATTTCGACTTGTATTTTTTCTACAAAAATTATATCTATTTGTTTTTTTAACAGCTTTTTTTCTGTCCGAATTTTGTTTGGTTCCACGAGATACATTTTTTCATTAAAAATTATTATTATTTTAAATCTTTTTTTAATTTAGCTATAAAAAATAATATCATATAAGATTTTTTTTATATCAAATTCGTGTTAATTTTTTTCTTATTAACTGGGTATCGTGGACCGAGGTCAGACTAATCATGAAAGCCGAAGTAAATAATGTGATTAGAATATGGGTTATCCTATCCGATTTGAAGCCTGAACTCGAGACGGAAAATATGTTTTGTCTTTCCGATTGAGCTTTCTAAGTTGGGTTCGTCTTAATTTGGATAATGTTATACGTTGTTGCGTTTATTTTGTATATTCCAATTGAAATATCAAATCTCTACATAAAATACTGGGTGTTTTCACGGACCGACAACGACCCATGAGCGTCACATAATATAATATCACAACCCTAAATCCAAAATTACAAAATTAGGTTTTTTATTTGGCGTTTGAACACAAAGTTTCCAGGCTTGGAAAGTGTAAAAGAAAACAAAGAGTGCATATACCACCGTTCAATGGATGATCGTATGACCACAGATCAATTTGCTTTTAAATGATTCCATTCACTTTAAAATTCTCACAGCTTTTGTGGGTCTCTTCATAAGTCATCATGTAAAAAAAAGTCACCGGACAGTAAAAAAATGTGCTTTATCTAACATTTGATTTAAAAGCAGATTAAATCGATCCGAATCCATAGTGAATTCAATTTAGTATCCATTGTATATGATATTTTAAACTTTATTAAACGACGTGAATGGAAAATAATTAATAAACTAATAATTTTTTAAACAAAATTAATTGATATTAACAATTAAACTAATATTATTCAAATTTGTGTGATTTTGTATTACATTTTGGGTTCAAATTCAAGTGTGCGATATTCGCTCAAATTTTTCTATTGTTTTAGGAGATATAAACATAGTTTGCTTAAATATCTGATAAATTTTTGGATTATAAAAAAAAACAATTAAACTGATATTAACTGATATAAACCAATATTAAAATCGAAATAATTTTATAAAAATTAGCTATTAAATGGAGTAAAAAATAAACAACCAAAATATAACGGAAAATCAGGAATTTTTATTCGTAATTACAATCGGTTTAGTGCTCCTACATTGGAAAAATCAACCACAAAAAAAGAAAAAGAAAAATAAATGGGACCGTAAATGCGCCAGTCTCTGAAAAAGGGGTGGCCACTCGCTCGTTCATGAGTGTTTTTTTTTTTGGTGAGGCGTCTGTGAAAATGTCCGTATATGAGTAAAGTCGCCACACCGAAACCGAAAGGCAAAATTCAAGAAACTCACTTATGGTTTCGCATGTCATTTGTTGGACCGCCACCTCACAGAAAAAATGGAATATGTGTTATTTTTCACTAAAGTGTTATTACAATACCCTCGAATTAATCGTAAATATCACGCACTAAAAATCGTAAATAGAGCGATTATTTGAGAAGAATGGACGAAACATCTGCAAGTGTTTTTTTTTTAACCTTTTCCCTGTTTAACTTTTTGACTTCTTGCCTGAAAAGTTGTGTCTCTGACATTTATTTTGCTTTTTTGTTGCTTAGCCCAGAATCATGATTTAAGCTTCCATGTCCGTCACAAATCTAACAGTGACCCAAATTGTTATGGAAATTAGTATTCGACATTTTTTTCATATATATATATATATATATATATATAGTCCAAAACGACTTACATACAAAATAAACATAAAATAACCAAAAATCTAAATAAAACAAAATTATTTCATAAAAACCAAACGGGAAACAGAAGAAGAAAGTAAAAACTGATATATAAATTAAATAAATATATTTGTCACAAAATTATAAAATAATCAAATCAAAATCAAAATTTACTAAAAATCTTAATAAAAGACTCTTTCGTCAAAACAAACAAAAAAAATGTTTTGAAAAACTCTAAATGTTTGGTATAATAAATCACTGTACCATACATTATTGAAATTTATGGTTGACAACTAATATAATCGAAAATACCAAAGATAACAAAATGGTATAATAATATTATATAAACTTAGCAAACGTTGGGACCAAACCCGACAAACCCGTTGGCTCCGTCGAACGAAACCTGAATCCCTTCTTGTTGGATGTTTCCGACGATCGATAGCCCTGTCGGCGATGGTGCGAACGCGAAGCAGTACGTTCCTGCGTCGTCGACGGGGATCAGGAAATTCCTCGCGGGGAGGGTGAGGACAGGCCCTTCCGTGAAGTAAAACGACACCGTCGGGACTCGGACCGAGACGAAACCCGACAGGTCGTAGCACGTGTCGAAAATCGACACCCCCGAGGCACGTGGTAGATTCCCGGTCTGTGACGTGAACGCGCTGCGAAACGCGGAGTACGCGCTCGTGGGGAACCTCGTGACGGCGGTTCCAGTGTCCATCACCACGCCCCCGTCCCCGGTCTCCGTCAACTGGAAGACGTCTTCCGGCAATGGGACTCGGACCCCACCGACCCCAAGACCCGTCAGCCCGATGTAGTAGAAGCTCGGGGCCCGCGGGTTACGCAGGAGTGGGACCCACGCGGCTCCGACGGGTAACGCTTCGCGTCCGAAGACGAGCGACCCGGGCGAGTCCGTGCCACGACTCACCAGACAATAACTGAAAGCTCCGCCCGTTTGCCCGCTCAATTGACCCACGAACGACATCGAACCGCCTCCGAGACCGAGCAATCCGGCGGCCCCGACGAACATTCCGCGGTTGCGGTGGCCGCAGCCCATTGCGACGTTCCGCACGACCGTATGCCCAAACGTTAGCGTTTCGAGCGCCAATGTGCCTTTTGTGTACGACCCGTCTCCGTACATAACCTCGTACCTACAGCCACCGGAGTGGCAGGGCG
>NW_010965625.1:939038-943635 GCF_000463585.1 Tarenaya hassleriana
GTTTTCGACCCGGTCGCAGACCGACGACCCGCAGGAAACTCCGGTATAGCTCGCGGACTCCGCCGGGTCGAAGACAGGGTCAGATTGCTTGTAACAAAGCTTGCACGGCTGACACTGAACCCAGACCATGTCGCTGCCTGAATCAATAACCATGTACTGATTCCTCGGTGGGCTTCCGACACCGATCCTCACAAAGTATTCCCCACTTCCTTGATCCATGCCCGAAACCACATCGGACCCGAAATCGTCGATTTCGTAGCTCTTGTCCGCCGCAGTTTTGCCCGAGATGCGACGGCTGACGGCGGTGACTCGTTCCACATCCCGACGCATACGGGCATGGAGGCGGTGGCGGTGGTTCCGGTAGCTGACGGAGGGGAAATTGTCGCGGTGCACGACCCGAACCCTCGGTAGTTTTCCGCCGCCGCCACCAAGACCAGTATGATTCACCGGATGTTGTTTTCCGGTAACAGGAGCTTCTCCGACGGTCATTATTTGGAAATCGGGGAGAGAAAGAGAGGAGGAGATTGTGGCGGTTGCTAGTAGATGTATGAGGACTAGTAGAGGGGACATTGTCTTCTTTTTTTTTCGGGTGAGAAAGAAAGTTGCTTTGAGCTTTTGCGTTTTAAAAACAAAGAAAATGATATGTTTCTTTAGGTCTTTGGGTATCTTGGGTTTATGTCTTTGGTTTGATCTGAATTTATTTACACTTCGAGTTTGAGAGAGAGAGAGAGAGAGAGAGAGAGAGAGAGAGAGAGAGAGAGAGGGGAGAAACGGAGGGAGCGAAGATTTTTGTTTCATTCATCTCTCTCTCTCTCTCCTTCGTTTTTAGGTGTTTGCACATCGGAAGTAACACTTTTGATTTCAACGCAAAGCCCAAAATTTCTATAAAAATATTTCAGTTGATTCCAATGTCAATGGAGTAGTCTTTGAGCTTTAAGCGATTAACCCGAATTTTTCTTGGATTTTATTTTGAATTTGGGATAATATTGGGGGGGAAATATAGCTTCTTTTTCTCTATGGCAATGACCATTTTAATCTATTGATTTGGAAGATTAAGAGTTTCGAATTTTGTATGTTAATTGGGTGTTTTTATTCCACAAAATCGGATATACTCGTTAGTTAAAAAAATTGATTAGAAATTAGAATAATTTCATATTATATACATGTAACGAATACATGTATAATTTAATGGAAACACGTGAAATGAAAGAGTCCAATATAATTGGTTTGTCACAAAAGCTCTCATATATCATATATGGATAGATTTTTTTAGATCAATTGTAGCTCTGCATATATCGATATTTTTTTAATTCGATTAATCTAATTTTGAAATCGATTGTTTATCATTTTTTTCAAAACCAAATTAGTAATAAAAAATCGAAGGTTTATTTGTGAATCGAATTTGAAATAATGAAATTATACCCGGACAAAATTAGAATACAACAACAACATTTTCTTATATACAATTTATTTGCGGTTAGATACATTCTGACAATACCCAAATTTTTTTTGGCATATCCAAACTCATGGACAAGAGATCGAATTTCAGCTCTCAGTATTCGATACATTTTAGAGTAGAGATAGGCCAACGGTTCAATTCGGATTAATCGATTTTGATTAATTTAGATTCGGTTATTTTGGTTTTTAAGAATTTATAACCAAACAGTCATTTAATTTTATTCGATTCGGTTTAATTTGATTTCTATTATTTAGAAGTTTGAGAGTTCATAACCAATCGGTTATTTGGTTCGATTCAATTAATAATCGAGATAACCAAACCGACCCCTAATTTAGAGAATGTGTTTTAGATGCCTTTAAAACTAGGTAAATTGAATGATAATTGAACTAAACCATAGAATTAGGTAAATTTAATTAATCTAGTTAGAATATTCCATTCTTGAATTTTTTTAATACTCGAAAAGTTTACAGTACTTTCGATCCAATTTCATCTCTCCGAGCCCGGAAGGAATGGCCGAATAATAACCAATTGAGCCGCCAGTCTTTGATTGAAATAAATCAGTTAAGGAAAGCTTCCAAAACTCGAGAATATTGGTAAACTCTCGACTATTAGCACGGTATAAGTCTACGTGTAAATCAAAGTGTTATATACAAATGATTCAACTTGTAACATTGATAAGGAAGATTGGTTCCAAACTCTCGACCATCAACACAACAGTTGCGGTGCTGAGGTTGCTGTCTAAGTGAATTGTTAGTTCGGTTCGATTCGGTTTGATTTTTATCCTATTTTGATTTGTATTGTGAAAAATATTCATTCTCAAAAAAAAAATCCGGTTTTATTTGGTTATTTTTATATTTCGTTCGTGTTCAAAATTTTCTACATTTAAAAACTTGTACTGAATTTTGTATCGAATATAGTTCGAATATGGGTGCGTAATTGGTTCGACTTTGCACAATCGAACCGAAATGAGACCGCCCCACAAGCCAGCCGCGTCGATCACTAAATAAAACAACGAAAATTCTGTAATGCGGACAAAAAGAGTCGAAAATAAATACAAAAACAATGATAAAATCGGAGAGATGCGTAATATCGTAGCCAAATTGCGTGTTTAATTATCATGTGGTTGCTATGCGATGATGGTGAGGAATCCTTTGATCATCTCTTTTTCGGATGTCAATACTCTGGGCCATTTGGTTGAGGCTGCTCATCCATTCTCAACTTTAGATACAACAACACTCATCTTTTCTTTGAACTGATCGACTAGATTAGTAATTGTTGTATCGAGAAGTGCCTCAAACTAATGCTCATTTTAGTTACTCAAGGCGACATCTACCATATTTGGCGGGAGAGAAACTTAAGGTTCCATGACTCAAGCTCTAAGCCTGGAGATTTATTGGTTAAGGAGATTCTTACTCACACTCGTCGGAGGCTCACTTCCATCAGAATGAATTGGAAATGTATTCACCCGAACGACACATTGCTTTCTATGTGGTTTCATCTTTTTGAACACGTCTGATTCTGGTTGTACTAGCTCTCGAAGACTTGGGTTGCTTATGTTTTAGGCTGTAAAATCAGCTGTTAGGGAAGAGTTGTTACTCTCTTCCCGGCTTGTATGAACATTATAGATATATAACATTTACGTTTTTTTTAAAAAAAAAGCCAAACAATTCGAACTGAATTAAATCAAAATTGGATACAGAACTAAATGAATACATAATTTTTAAAAGAGATATTTGCCAAAAAAAAACTTTTACTCTTCTCACATGATAAAAAAAACTCTATATTTTTTCGTTACTAGTTAAACCCTATATTTATTATAATTAGTACATAAAATCCTGAATTTTTTAGAAATTCGTCCAAAAACTCTCATGTTTGAAAATCTCGAACAAAAATGATGATTTGATATTGACATGATTTTCAAATAATGCATAAATAGACATAATATCACATCATCATATCAAATAAATTTTAAATTAAATAATTTATTCAGATTAATATATATATATATAAATTTATACATACACACATTCATATATGACATTAAAAATAAAATTAATTATAATTAATAAAACACATATATATATATATATACAATGTTATATATATATTATAATTAATATATATACATATTGTGACACCCGAAACCCGTGTCCCGCGAAAACCACGAGTTGCGCCACATGGACTGTTGGGTTTCCTGGGATCTCATGAGCGAATCTAATTCCTAAGAGATCGATTCTAGGGTTTGCGCAGCGGATATAAAACAAAAATTTTAATGAAACCCTAGAACCATGCTACTATTGAATCATAGAAACGTTAGAACGCTTACCTCAATCGATCCGGGGCATGTATCAATTGATCTGTTCGTCCGATCACTCTAGGCAGGAAGAATACCTCGTCCTCTACACGTATCTACACGTCGGGATGGATTCCAACACCTTGGAACTTGTCTGCTAGGACTAGAGATCTCGATCTCTCTTGTGTGCAAGGTTTTTGGAGGCTTAGGGTTTTATTTTTCTTCTTTTTTTCTTTACTTTTTTTTTTCTTTTTTTAAAACCCTAGAAGACATTCTCCTTATATAGACTTTCCAAAAATCCTAATTTGACAAGGAATAGATTACTAGGAATCCTAATCTAATTAGGTTTCCTAAACCTATTAGAATTCTAATCTCATTAGGTTTCCTAGATGTAATAGAAATCTAATCTCATTAGGATTCCTATACATAACAGGACTCCTAATCCCATTAGGATTCCTATTCCAATTAGGAATCTCAATCCAATTAGGATTCCTAATCGGGATAATTTCGCACACGTACTTGTCCATCCCTATTGTGTGTGACCCTGTAGGCTCATCCGGAATAGCAGTAAAACGCAGAATCTCCATTCCGATAATACAAGTCATAGGCGGTCTCTAGCAAGACACTATGACTACCTATCTCGAATAGAGTTTGTTTGTGATCATACGAAAGCCAGTGATGATTCCGACTGATGATCCTTTTGTATCGCGATATTTACATCGATAAGGTCTTGAAATGGTTCAAGATGCAAGATTCCAAGAAAGGAACCTTACCGATGAGCAGTGGCACAGTTCTCTGCAAAAGTCAGTGTCCTACGACACCTGATGAGCGAGAACGCATGGATC
>NW_010965625.1:945431-946170 GCF_000463585.1 Tarenaya hassleriana
TTGATACAGGCCCCGGATCGATTGAGGTAAGCGTTCTAGCGTTTCTACGATTCATTAGAAGCATGGTTCTAGGGTTTATTAAATTTTTGTTTTATATCCGCTGCGCAAACCCTAGAATCGATCTCTTAGGAATAGGATTCGCTCTAGAGATCCCAAGAAAACCCAACATAAAACCCATCGGATGCAAGTGGATCTTCAAGAAGAAGACCGACATGGATGGCAACGTGCACACGTATAAGGCACGACTTGTGGCGAAAGGATTCCGTCAAATTCATGGTATTGACTATGATGAGACCTTTTCGCCCGTAGTTATGCTGAAGTCCATCAGGATCCTACTTGCCATAGCCGCATATTACGACTATGAGATATGGCAAATGGATGAAACTTGGTTGTCTGACATGGATTGCATCTCGGACTTCATAGCCTCGCTCCATTTTTCGGAGTCCGGATTCGCCATTGCCTCTGGGTATGTGGTGGGCTCGTCATGTTCTAATAACATGAGTTCCTCATTCCCAGTCACGAGAAATCCATATCTCGTTGGCTCTTGGCGAATCCTGCCTGATCTCCGAGGTTCACTCGTCAAAGGTTGAGTCACAACCGGCAGTGAAACAGGTTGAACTTCTTCAACTTGCTCACTCGGCTCAGCGTCTACTTGCTGCTCTCGAACTTCCTCAAGTTCGATCCTACTCCCACTGACTCTTCTGGAGACGAACTCTCGCTCCATAAAAGTCGCATTACT
>NW_010965625.1:948891-949203 GCF_000463585.1 Tarenaya hassleriana
GCGTGAGATGTGTGATTCAACGATGTGAGTGACTCGTTGCGTGACTATACGGGGTAGTTTGCATGACGTTAAGCGGTAGATCGGTAAGAGGCCGAATACCGCGATACGCGTGATTGTATTGGGAAGATATGCACGTTGATTGCCATGTTTGTAGCTCACTCGTGCGACGAGTGATAATGGACGTTCTGCATGGCAGAACGGACGGTCCAACCTTCCGTCCTGTGCCAATCAGTCCGTGATCAGATCACGTTTCCCCACGTTCTCAGCCCCGATCAGACCCGAAACTGAACCGAATTCTTCTGTACACCCAAA
>NW_010965625.1:949565-956233 GCF_000463585.1 Tarenaya hassleriana
GCAGGAAGAATACCTCGCCCTCTACACGTATCCACACGTCGGGATGGATTTCAACACCTTGGAACTTGTCTGCTAGGACTAGAGTTCTCGATCTCTCTTGTGTGCAAGGTTTTTGGAGGCTTAGGGTTTTATTTTTCTTCTTTTTTTCTTTACTTTTTTTTTTCTTTTTTTAAAACCCTAGAAGACATTCTCCTTATATAGACTTTCCAAAAATCCTAATTTGACAAGGAATAGATTACTAGGAATCCTAATCTAATTAGGTTTCCTAAACCTATTAGAATTCTAATCTCCCTATCTCGAATAGAGTTTGTTTGTGATCATACTAAAGCCAGTGATGATTCCGACTGATGATTCTTTTGTATCGCGATATCATATGTCGAACATAAGGCATGGACAAGCCACCTTATCTGATTCGACTGCTTTCTCGTTCACTGAGTTCGACTGTCTGAAATAGACGACGTTCGTCTATAGTGCGGCCACACATTTCTACAGTCTCGCTCATACGAGGGGCCCAGCGATATCTCTCTCTTTTACGAGAGGTACAAATCCCGTCTTGACTATCTACAATCCAGTACATGATTCGTTTCGTACCTGATACACGCCTTTATAGTCCTCCGGTTACGCAGGACGTTTGACGTATTCAAAGCACGCAACTCCTCATGTTGGATTCTGTCGATATCTCAGGTCTTAGGATCCAATCATGGAATCGTCGTATGAGGTTCAAGTCATGACGCTAGTCCATGTGACAATCTCATGCGGGTCAATCCAGTATTCCGTTCTCCAACGAATACCTATGACTGTGATCGTATCCAATACTTATGATCATCTCTATGATCATCAATCACACATCATACTAGTCTTATTATGTCGTTATTCCCATAATGACACAAGACTAGGGAGTTTAGTATCATTCATAATGGTACATGGATTTCATAACAGATCTAGCATGCAGGAACATGTAATGAACAAGATACTCTCATAAAAAAACATATAGAAAGTATCAATACATCGAATGTATCTGAACAAAGCTCATAATCAGTACATCATAGAGCACTAAACCAACATGGACAACAATAAAATAAATACAATTATCGAAAATACGCGAGATTTAAAAATTCTCAGTTTATATAAATATGCAGCGGAGACAAATACAAATACGGTAGTATAACTATCGGAAAATACAAAACTCATAAATCGACACTACCAATCTTTTTGAAACAGGAATCTGCGTAACTCTAACCTAAATCTTCTCGGTCTTCCTCCTCACACTCTTGGCGCCGCTGTGTCCATCTAACGCTCCTCTTTGCGCTATCTCGAGCTGAAACGTTGCATAAAAACGTCCTAACCTACATGCTTAGTGAGTACTTCGGGTTAAACCCGAAGACCATACTCAAATTGCAAATGGCCAAGCACAATCAATATTATACACACACTAGATATAAGTGTATGACATATATGCACACCGCATGCCATCAAACAAAGTTCACTCAATCACACAAGTACACCTTTATCAATCGCACACAGTCCGAATGACAAGTCATTGGACATAACCGTCAAATCCTCTCTATGTGCGTCACACACATAGGACACCGCATGGATCTGGTAGCACCAGTCCAGGACACATATACCAGTCATAGCTCGACCCATCGGGTCTCTCAGTAACATCAGTACCGTCAAATCATCTCCACGTGTGCGATGCACACATGGGTAAGGACGCTCCATGTGCAACGCACATCCCCCGCTCTCCTCGGCCAACGTCGGAATAATAAAAACACATCAACCCAGTGCCCCACTCCATAAAAACATAACACATCAACCATCCCCTCTGATATCGATATCACCTCTCGATACCAGAGCACCAGGTGCCTCCTCCAAGCCACCACCGACTATGTCGAGCGAAGTCAGTACACAACTGACAACCTCTCGCCGGCCGTCCGCCACGGAAAAGCTCATCAGACCCGAGCTCAGGTCTTTCAGAGTCTTTCCGCATAACCTCATCGGGAGAATCGCTCAATCCCGAGTCACGGGTAAATGTGTTACCAGTCTCTGCCGGGAGAATCACTCAATCCGAACCCGCTCCATAGCTAGTGGAATGTTGGCGCGGTTACAGAGTAACCGTAGGGTTTCCTCAACCCCGTGATAGCTGAATATCGATCAAGACTATCACGTGTATCATCGGCTCCAAGCTCTGCCCGTGGGCAACCAATCACAATCATGCCTCCTCAATATGAAATCCGACCCGGGTCGGAGATCACAAAGAGGAGATCTCAAACAATGCAACCATCAGGATATCACTTCAAACCCGCTACAATCACACGCTCAACCTTATCCTGGCCCTCCGGAATAAAGTCTCGCACCATGCCAACTACCCGATTCCCCAATCACACGCACTCGTATATTATTATACTTTAATCGTATATACACGCGTCCTTACTTGTCATTTTGGTATATCGATTCCATTACGTTCATTCTATTCTTTTATCCTCCGATCCGATCAAATTGGGTTTCGACCATCTCGGATTACCAATTCAACTCGTTCCGAAGGTTGTACTTACCGTAGGTTAGTTTCGTTCGAGGTTCATGAGATTCGGGTAGGGAATGAGACTAGGTAGGTCAGGTATGAGGGTCGGTTACATCGGATCGCGCTCGATCCAAAGAAACGAGCCAAAACGGGGAGACAAAGGGCCAGAAAGGACGGTCTGGATGGCTCGGTCCGTCCGGTCTGTTTAGACTGGAACGGACGGTCCAGGGCGTGCGGAACAGACGGTCCGTTCGTCTTCTTTCCCGAAACCCTGCAAACCCTAGAACGGACGGTCCACTAGTGGTTCGTCCGGTCTAGTGCTCCGAAAAATCTCGGGTTTCATGTTTTCGCACCAAATTCAACAAACTATAGCTCAAAACAAACGAGAGGTCATCAGGAACTCAAATCTAAGATCAATTTCATGGAATTTGCACTCAATACACGCAAATCTCCATTTTCAATTTGATTATCATTTTCGTGCACAATTCGAAACACTCACTTAGCTCAAATTCGAGCTTGGGGTTGTGTTGGGGAGGTTCTGTAGGGTTGATTTCTGTGATTATTGATCGATTTCGACCGAAATCGAAGCTCCAATCGAAGCCCAAAGTTTCGGATTTCTTGAGAGAGTTTGAGAGAGTGAGAGAGTGAGGTGAGAGGCAAATGACTGCGAAATGGGCGGACTTAGGTGCCATTTCTCGCGTCCCAGAGGAAGCAGGAGGTGGCCAAAGGCGGAAGAGGCGGCTGCATGGCGATGCAGGAGATGGCGGCGCGTGAGAAGTTCGATTCCGCGACCTCAGACCGAACAGACTCACTAGGCAGACCGGACGGTCTGCTTCCCAGACCGGACGGTCTGACAAAGGCGGAATGGACGGTCTGCATTGTGCAGACCGGATGGTCTGCTACCAGACTGGACGTTCCGATCCATTTTCGTCCGTTTTTCTTGCTCGGTTCGGTCCAATCCCTTGAATTTGCTTGCTAGGTTTGATTCTATGTTCTTGAGCATTTCTCCGGCACCTAAACGATCTTCTAGGGTTTGGTGCGGAGAAGAGAAACTTACGGGGCATTATATTCCGTTGGAATAGTCGATCTTCTTTTCCTTGCCTCTTCTTCGTTTGGCTCGGTTGTTCCACGTTAAACCAATTCGCCCGAACGGCTTCATATCGTGGTCTATTCCTCGTTAATCCTATTAACGAAAATTAAGGGTTTATCGCCTAATCATCTCATTTCCATTGATCAAGCGTCGTCAATTTCGATTTATATCTCTCTAATCCTTTTACCGAAATTCGGGGTGTTACACATATACATATTAAAATAAAAGTAATTATAACTAATAGATATATATACAACATATATATTAAAATCAGTATGTATACGTGTATATATATTAGTTATACACACAACATATACATATACAACTAATATATATATATATATATATATATATATATATATTAAAATAAGAGTAATTATCATTAATATATATACATACAAGTTACAACATATATATTAAAAATCAATATATATATATATTAGTTATAATATATATATTGTATGTATATGTATTTTATTAATTATAATTAATTTTATTTTAAATCTGTGTATATATATATGTATGGTTGAATTTGTATATATATATATTAATCTAAACAAATTATTAGATTTAAAATTTATTTGATATGATGATGTGACATAATTATACTATATCTTGTGCACGATTTGAAATCTATATCAATGTCAAATCATAATTTTTGTTTGAGGTGTCAAATACGGGTATTTGAGATGAATTTTAAAAAAGGTTAAAGTTTTATATACTAATCATATTGAGTACGAGATTTAATTAATAACGAAAAAAAGAAAAGATTTTTTTGGGTGATATCTACTTTTTTTAAATGAAAATTCAAATAAAAAATAATAAAATTAATAGCGAATCAAAAACGAAAATACCTAATAACTATCTAAAAAATTGTTTTGTTTTAGTAAAAAGGGATTTCAATATTTTATGATAGTTTTCCACACGCTTATCTTTTTTCATCGCATTCGAACACACCACACCACACCACCAAATCAGTCTAGCTTCATAGCCTTTTGCTCACTACGATATTATATTATATCATATTATAGTATTTATTGATTGTCACTAAACGTCGAAGGTAAGGGTACAAATAGTTTTATTGGGAAATAAAAAACATTCTGGCTTAAATATAAAATAATAAAAGAGAAAATTATATAAAAAGGGACCAAAATCTATCTTGCAATGCATTGCGATAATCTCACAATAATAGGATGGCTATGCGTGAAAAGTTTCTTCATATTAGACGAAAACATGATATCGTTGGAAAACTAAGTTCAATTGGTATTAATAAGTGTTAACTATGTGAATCCATTCACAAAATTTTCTGTAGAGATTTAGTTAAAAATATGTTTGGTCATGAGTCTATATTTGTTTTAAAAAATTTGGTTTGGAAATTATGTTTTTCTATCAATAATATTTCATCCATTACTTTTTATACCGTTATCGAAATTTTATAGGTTTCGTATCTAGACGCAAATATTAAAATTAACTTTCTAATAGTACTGAGATCGCATGGTTTGATTATATAGATATTGAAAGTTATTGAACTCATATTTTTTTTATGAGAAATTTGAAAATAAATTTATAAAAAACGACATAAGAGATATGAAATAACACCAACTTACACATTGTTGCATTAATAATATTTCTTTATTTAAGAATATTTAATTATACTATATCATTATTTATAAAATATGAATTTATGATCAAAGACATAATTTTATCAAACAGAATTTTCGTATGATCCAAAATCATTATGAAAATTATAACCAAATTTTTTTATATATTAAAAGAGTAAAAAACTCTATTTGCTTTTAAACAAGTGCAAGATTAGTTCAAAAGCAAATGTTGATTGGGTTTAGATTGAATGGTTTCTTAGCTCATTCTTTTTGGCAGAATTGTACAATAGTCTGCAATTACTTACTACTACACCTAATAATAATATACAATAATTTTAGCGCATTATAAATATATTTATATTATATTGTGTGTGTATATATATATAACATAGTTTGTCTGTATTTACTTTGTGAAATCTTACATCAGCCGTCAATGTATTTATTCTGATGATAATACCTAGCTAACAAATAAATTGGCCCATCTTTGAAAATAGGTAATATCTCAAAATTAGGAAACACGTTTCGAGATTAGTTTCTTAGTTTTAGTGATTCGGCTCGAAAACGCTTTATTCGGTATTCTAAAATTTATACCAAATTAGTACTGTATATTATTCGGTTCGATTCAGTTTCGATTTCGCTACGGTTTGATTTTTGATTTTTGTTAAAAAAAAAATTAGATTTTTTAAAAAGAAAATTTTGGTTTTTTGGAAATTTTATAAAATTCAGTCCGGTTTTGGAAAATTCGGTTACCCTTCGGAAATTTTGAATAATACGGTTCGAAAAAATATCGAGGTTTTCGGTTTGGTTCAGTTCGGTTTTAAAAAACCGAACCGAAACACCCATCCTCTACTTAGGGATGTTTGGAAACAGCACATTTATAATCAACAATAATATGATTTCAAGATTGATTTAGATCCACAAAAATGATGGTAATTTGGTTTAAACGTATACCAATCACTTACAAATTGGCAAATTGGATTCATTTCGGCTTATTCCATGTTCTATTAGAGAATATATATTATTTTTTTTAACCAAAAACTTAATAGTCTTAATTGAACGAGTCATCTGTTCGTGACTCGTGCAACTCGATAAACTCACTCAAACTAATCATGTGGTTTCTATAATTCATGCAACTTAATACGAGTCATGCGATTCTACCGTGACTCATTAAGACTTTCGATCCATATGACAAAACGTGATAATCCATCAATGTGCAATATAAATCTCGATTGGACGAAATCTTTTAGGATCTACAGCGATTTCTGTTGGTAAAATAAATTAATCTCACAGCAAAAATTAGGTCTTAATTGAACTATATACAGTTTCAAACTCGATCCAACTAAATTTTATGGATTTTACAACGATTTGCACAATATTCGCGTCAATAAACAACAGATTGAGAAAGTCGAAAAGAGAGAAACAATATATATATATATATATATATATATATATATAT
>NW_010965625.1:956549-971344 GCF_000463585.1 Tarenaya hassleriana
ACTTCATCAATTTGTTAATAGGTAAAAGTGTAGTATGGAAAGTTCACATTTATAAAGTTACTGGATGAAATGGACGATTTTTTATTTTTATTTTTATTTATAATAAGTTGTAAGACGATCCTTCGATCTTCCAGAAGATTTTCCATTAAATGTGTAAAATATTGGACAAGCCTATTGAATATCTATTTGCTGATTTCTAGAATTTAACAAGGGATTGTTAGATGAAATGATGTGAAAATAACACCTTAAATAATATATCCAATTCTATATGATTTTTAAAAAATATTCATTGTAAATAAATTCTATGTGATTTTAAATAACATATTGAATTTGAATTTTTAAAAAAAGTCTATCATTTACAAAGAAATTATTTTTTTAATAAAATTTAAATGTCATTAAGTTACAAATATAAAAGTAAATTTTCATAAACCCTAAACGACATATTTTTTTAAAATTGAAAATATACGAATCAGACAATGTTTGAAAAAGAGATAAATATTTATAATTATTGATTGAAATTTAAATATTATCCTTAAAGATACCGAAGAAGCTAGCAAGTGGTGTCTTAGGATTTTTGTCCGTGTCTCATATAAAGTTTTAATAAATTGTAGAGATTTAATATTTTACATGAATGGTATTATGACTCATACATATGCGGGCGTGCCAAATGGATTAAAGATACGGGATTTTTAAAAAAAAATGTATAAGATGGATATGCCATGTAAGTACGACAATACCAACTACAAAATATATATTCTTTTGTAGACAGAATTAAAAGGTGTGATTAATTGGTCACCCATTTTATTGTTCTTTGAATAAATAAAAAAGAACATATTACATAAGCACGCACCATTTCTCAATAATTTGACAATTATGAACACCTAAAAGTTGTTTCCATTTTCTAATTTTTGATTTCTAATCTTCATATATGTATATATATATATATATATATATATATATATATTATAGAATTTAGTTTTCAATTTAGTTATACAATAATTTGTATACTTTTTTTTTTCGATTGAAAAATCCAGTTAGAATGTATAATATAACAAGTATGATATGTTAGAAATTCACTTAGATCTTTTTTACATTACGGAATATTTTTAAGAAAAAAAAAATTAAACTTTTTTTTCTTCTCATTTCTTCTTGTACCGTTACTTGTTTTTTTTTATAGAGAAAAGCTAGTGAATTTTGTTAGATGATATACACTCCTATTTCATAATTGATACTTTTATATTTTTTTAAATAAATTATATCATTAGGCATTAGCGATAATTTATTTTGTAATGATGAAAAAGCTCATCGTTTTTCAAGTCTAATATTTTTTTAAATCAAACATGGATCATAAATTGTAAAATAAATGTAATTAAACACTACACATATATTGTATTTCTTATAAGTTATATTGGAATTAGTGTTTTTATATTCCATCTAATTTGATTTACTCTTTTTTGTGTTTTATTATTTTTTCAACTGGTTTTCTTTTCCATACCGGTTATATTTGAACAACGTTTTCTCATAACATATTAGAAAATTTGGTCAAATCAATTACAGTTTCCCTTAGACATCATTTTGACTAGGGTGTCAATTTTAGTGCGAAGTTTGGCTCGGTTCGATCCGGTCCGATTCTAAAAATAACAGAATTCGAATCGAGATATTTAGGTTCAAATTTTTTTGGGTTT
Source organism: Tarenaya hassleriana (assembly GCF_000463585.1). NCBI lineage: Eukaryota > Viridiplantae > Streptophyta > Magnoliopsida > Brassicales > Cleomaceae > Tarenaya > Tarenaya hassleriana. The sequence goes on from NW_010965625.1 coordinate 958,235, forward strand.
TTGAACCGGGTTCAGATATTTTGAATCAGCTTGAAAACTCAAATTTTTTTCAAAAAAATAATTTTCAAATAACATTTTTATCATACCGATCCAACCCGATGTCTATGGGGCCGGGTTTCGTATTTAGTGTTTTAGACTAAAAAATCGGATCAGTCCGAATTCTAGTCCGAAATCCTCGGGCCAAGTGCCGGCTCGGACCGGCCCCGATTGAAACCCTATTTTTGACCGAATAAATGTTGTCACATCATAAACTATTATGAACCGGTCATATTCATGAACCGGTTCATGTTTCCATTGCTGTAACCATCAAAATGCTTGGTCTTTTTAAGTAGAAGAACACAAAAAAAAAATATAAATCATTCCATCAAATTGAATTTCAATGGAGAAATCAAACTAAACAGGATCAGAAGCCAATTGACCAATGTATTAATCTTAATAGGCCAGAAATAAGAGAAAAAAATCGAGTAAACCGGAAATTTTGAAAAACCGTCACTGAACCATGTCGATATTGAACCAAACCATACCATACCAAAATAAAATCAAAATAAATCAATATGAACTAAAGCAGCCTCTAATACAATTCACGTTTTTTTTAATAGTGATTCGTTGCCATTCTTAGTGAAGATGTGTAACACAATATAAATAAAAAATATCATTTTTCAACGTAAATAGAAAATTAATATTATTAGTATGTTTTTAAAGATCCATTTTTATATTATAAGAAGGATGTCTATAGAAAATTAGGCTTTTGTTTTCCCTCTTTACTTATTTTCTATAATTCTTTTTTTATAATAAAAATCCTAAAATCCTCTAAGGTTGTTTTTATAATGTTTTGGAAACCTAATTCGAATTGGATAATTAAAAAAATTGAGTTACGAAATTATCCCTAAACCTTAATTCTGTAATAGGATTTATCAATCGAAATATTCAATTTTAAACAAAAAACGTAAAAACTCAAATTATATAAACGATATAATTACATTAATGTTTGAACATAAAACATTTTTATTAGTGATAGACTGTGGCTATTCAACCCCAAGGCCGTCATCTGCTATCTAAGAATATTTAGGGGTGTGAATTTTGGCTTGAATGTTGAAAATATAAAACATTAAAATGACCCATAAAATTTTGGGTTTGGACTTCATATTAGTTTGAACTCATTGATGGATATGAGTCAATCAAGTTTGAAAGTCCATTGGTATTCATGGTAATCCATCTCTCCTTAACCTATAAATATAGGATCTTGATTCACATTTTTCATCCATTAGAAAAATTATCAAAGAAATGCGGAAAGGAGAGAAAAACTGATTTACCATGTTCTGTCATTCCGCTGCAATATGGATTCAGGTATATTTCATATACGATATATACTATCTTATTAAGTTTGTGTGAATTATGTAATACCGTATTCAGTTTTGGTGAGTTTTCATAAAGTTATCGAAAACCATCAGAATAAAATTTACATTTGGTATCAGAGCATGTATTTTGGTGTTATCATAATTGATCGATTAAATTTTCGAAATTGTACTATATTTCGAAAAAATTATGAAACACGTTTTTATATATATCTCATTACGTTGATCTTAAAGTGTATATATATACGTGAATTACTATATATTAATATATATATATATATATATATAAAATTGTTATATAATAATAATATATGTCTTGAACATATCAAAATACACATGAAATTATGTGTATTTTATAAAAGTTATACACTCATTAATAACAACTTTAAATAAATAAATAAATAAATTTATTGTAATGTATTAACATTTATAACTTTTATGTTGTTATAATACATATAAATATGTATTATTATTATTTTTGTATCTTCATATAAGTATATATATTATGTATTAATATACCATATAGTAATTTATATGGATAACAATTTATATACTTTATGAAATTAGCTATGTGGATACATATCACATGGAAGTTAAAAAAAATATTTTGATTTGTTTTACAGTTTAAACTTGTTAGTCACCAAAGTGACCTAGTTTAAATTAAAATAAATATTCAAACCAAATATGTATGTTTTAATTGTGCATAATAAAAGGATACTAATGTATGACATAAAATAAATAATTGAACAATTATAATTATTTATCATATTGCTATTAGATCATCCAAAGATGGATCAATGCATATGATTAATAATATTAAAGGTGCATAATTTTTTGTTGATAAATATGTATTGTCCAAAGATTGAATGTTTATTTAACTGATAGTATTATGATGTCCATTAAAGCTTTTGCATCAATGATTATATGTATGTATTGAAATATTGCCCAAAGGTGAATTTTGGTACATATTATTGTTACTTTTGAAATACTAATGGATAAATATTTATAAAATTTCAGCTTCACTTAACCTAATGGCTTCTGACAATGGAATTGTTAAGTTCAACGGGCTTAACTATCTGAATAAATCCGATTTTATTTGGGTTTCAATGATATGGATTATGCATTGTTGAATGAAAAAGCAACAGTCGTAACAGATGAAAGCTCAGAAAATGACAGGATTAACTTCGAATCCTGGGGGCGATCAAATAGGCTATGTTTGAACTTGATGAGGATCACTATGGCGGAAAGTGTTAAGCCATCGATGCCTAAAACTGAAAGTGCAAAGGAATTTATACAAAAGATTAAAGAGTATTATCAGTCGGATCTGGATGACAAGTCGATTGTAGGAAGTCTCATGAGCGAGCTGACTACGAAAAAGTTTGACTGGTCTCAACCTATCCATGATCATGTGACTAACATGTCTAATATGGCGACAAAGTTGAAAGCTATGGGAATGGATGTTAACGAGACATTTCTGGTCCAGTTCGTCATTAACTCTCTCCCTGTTGAGTTTGACCAGTTCCAGGTGAATTATAACACCATCAAGGAAAAATGGAACTTTCAGAAATTGAAGGCCATGCTCATACAGGAGAAGGGAGATTAAAGAAGGTGAAGGAACATTTTGTCCATCTTACAGTTCAAACTAATGTCGGCATCAGTAAAAGAAAACTAGTGAAAAATGACAAAAAGAAGGATAAGGCTCCAATAAAAGATAATGTGAGCCAAGTCGGAAAGAAGTCAAGTGTTTTTTCTGTAAAAAGACTAGACACATTAAGAAAGATTGCCAGAAAAGAAAGGGATGGTTCGAAAGCAAAGGTAAACATAATATTTTAGTTTGCTTTGAATCGAATGTTATTGAAGTGTCCAATAATACTTGGTGGTTAGATTCAGGTGCTACTACTCACGTTTCTCATATCAAACAGGGATTCAGTATGATCCAAACCATAAAAGGACCTGAACGATACGTGGTCATGGGGAATAAGATGAAAGCACGGATAGAAGGCATTGGGACTTATATATTGGTCTTAGACACCGACTTTCACATAGTTCTTGAAGAATGTCTTTATATTCCTGAATGTGCAAGAAATCTTGTTTCTATTGGAAAATTAGACTTTATGGGTTTTTCTGTTAAGTTCGGTTCTGGTATTTTTTAATTATATAAACATGAACACATTTTCAGTTCTGGTATTTTAATGGATGGTCTTTATCATTTTAATCTTGACAGAAAGTTTTCAGAATCCTTGTTTAATGTTGAAAATATTATGGGCGTTAAACGTAGTGCACCTAACAATGAAAGTTCGGCTTTATTGCGGCATCAAAGATTAGGTTATATATCCAAAGAAAGGTTAACAAGATTGGTGAAGAATGAAATTTTACCATGTTTGGATTTTAGTGACTTAGGGGTATGTATAGACTTCATCAAAGGAAAACAGACAAAATATACTGTAAAGAAAGCGGCCACAAGAAGCACTCAGCTTCTAGAATTAATTCACACTGATATTTGTGGTCCTTTTGATATTTCCACGTGGGGTGGAGAAAGGTATTTTATTACTTTTATCGACGATTACTCATGTTATGGTTACATTTATCTTCTGCATGATAAATCTCAATCTGTAAACATACTTGAAGTGTTCATCAATGAGGTTGAGAGGCAGTTAGATAAAAGGGTTAAAGTTGTGAGATCCGATAGAGGTGGAGAGTATTATGGAAAAGATAATGAGACTGAACAATGTCCAGGTCCATTTGCAAAATTCCTCGAAAGTAAGGGTATTTGTGGACAATACATAATGCCCGGTACACCACAACAAAATGGTGTAGCAGAAAGGCGGAATCGTACATTAATGAACATGGTTAGGAGCATGATAAGTAATAGCTCTTTACCTCTCTCATTGTGGATGTATGCATTAAAAACGACAACTTATTTGCTTAATCGGGTTCCTAGCAAAGCAATCCCTAAAACACCTTAGGACGTGTGGACGGAGAAAACTAGGGGTGTCAAAATGGCCGGGCCGGCCCAGCCCGAAACACACGCGGGCTTAAAATCTTGGACCCGAGGCTCGACCCAATGGGCTTTTTTTGGGTTCGGGTCGGGTTTCGGGCTTTTTTTAAATAAAAATAATAACAAAATAAAAATAAAAATTATTAATAAAAAATTATTAAAATAGAAAAAAATTTAATATATACTAAAGATAATAAAAAATAAAGTTTTGATAAAAACATTTATTATATTTATTTTTTCGGACCTACGGACCGGGCCGGACTAGCCTGGCCCAAGCCCGCATTTTGGCCCGTATTTTTCAGGCCGGGGCCGGCCCGACCCGATGGACGACCGGGCTTCAATTTCTTAGGCCCAAGCCCGTAAATTTTACGGGCGGGTTCAGGCCGGGTAACGGGCCTCGGGCTTTTTTGACACCCCTAGAGAAAACTGAGTTTAAGGCACCTGCATGTTTGGGGTTGCCAAGCAGAAATAAAAGTATACAATCCACATGAAAAGAAGCTTGATCCTAGGACAATCAGTGGATTTTTCGTTGGTTATCCAGAAAAGTCTAAAGGATTTATATTTTATTGTCCTAACCATAGTACGAGAATTATGGAGACTGACAATGTAAGGTTCATTGAAAATGGTCAAATCAGTGGGAGTGATAAATCACAAAAAGTTAGCATAGAAGAGATCCGGGATAATATTTTCACACCGGATATCTCTTCTGTTGTTCTTGTACCGAAATTCACATCAACGTCTCGTGATATTCGAGTACAACAAGAGCATGTCGAAAACCCACTTAATGAGAGCATTATTAATGAACCAGTCACAGCACCAAAGGAGATTAATGAACCACCGATCATCTTGAGACGATCTGAAAGGGAAAGGAGATCTGCGATCTCAAGTGATTATGTGGTTTATGCTCTAGAACATGAATGTGACTTAAGCATTGATAATGATCCGTCTACATTTCAACAAGCCATGAATAGTTGTAATTCTGGAAAATGATTTGATGCCATGAAAGAAGAATTAAAATCCATGAACGACAATAATGTATGGGACTTAGTAGATTTACTGGAAGGTGCAAAGAAAGTCGGCTGTAAATGGGTTTTTAAGACCAAGCTTGACTCACGTGGTAATATCGAAAGGTATAAAGCCCGACTTGTTGTCAAAGGTTACACCCAAAAGGAAGGCATAGACTATAAAGAGACTTTCTCTCCAATTTCTAAGAAAGACTCTTTGAGAATTATATTGGCTTTAGTTGCTCATTATGATTTAGAACTTCATCAAATGGATGTTAAAACCGTTTTTTGAATGGTGATCTAGAGGAAGAAGTATATATGGATCAACCTGAAGGATGTATACCCACGGAAAAAGAAAATTTAGTGTGTAAGCTGAGAAAATCAATTTATGGACTAAAACAAGCTTCCCGACAATGGTATCTTAAATTTAATAATACCATTACATCTTATGGTTTCGTAGAAAATATCGTTGATCGATGTATCTACATGAAGGTTAGTGGGAGTAAGTATGCGATTTTAGTCTTATACATTGATGATATTTTACTTGCTGCAAATGACATGGGAATTTTACATGATGTAAAAGTGTTTCTTTCTAAGAATTTTGATATGAAAGATATGGGCGAGGCATCCTATGTGATAGGAATAGAAATATTCCGAAATAGATCACAATGATTGTTAGGATTGTCTGAGAAAGGTTACATCAACAAAATCTTAGAAAGATTCAGAATGGATAAATGCTCTTCAGGAAAGGTTCCAATTCAGAAAGGGGACAAGTTCAGTAATTTACAATGTCCGGAAAATGAATTGGAACGAAAGGAAATGGAAAATATTCCTTATGCATCAGTGGTTGAAAGTTTAATGTATGCTCAAACGTGTACTCAACCAGATATCAACTTTGCTGTTGGAATGTTAGGGCGGTACCAGAGTAATCCCGGAATAAATCACTGGAAAGCTGCAAAGAAAGTTCTAAGGTACTTGCAAGGCACCAAAGAATATATGCTCACATACAGAAGATCAAATCATCTGGAAGTCATTGGTTATTCAGATTCAGATTACGCTGGATGTGTTGATACCAGAAAATCGACTTTTGGATATTTATTTCTACTTGTCGGAGGAGCTGTATCATGGAGGAGTGGAAAGCAGTCTGTCATCGCTGTTTCCACCATGGAAACTGAGTTTGTAGCATGTTTTGAAGCTACCGTTCATAGTTTATGGATGCGGAACTTTATCTCAGGGCTTAGGATTGTCGACAATATAGGTAGGCCGCTGAGAATTTACTATGATAATTCCGCATCTATCTTCTTCTCGAAAAATGATAAGTACGCAAAAGGTGCTAAGCATATGGAGATAAAATACTTATCTGTCAAAGAAGAAGTGCAGAAACAAAGAGTATCATTTGAGCATATCAGTACTGATTTTATGATAGCGAACCCATTAACTAAGGGATTGCCGCCTAAGACTTATATGGGTCATGTTGATCGTATGAGCATTATAGATAAGTCTTTACTGTAATTTAAATAATTGCTCATTATATATATGATATTTTGAATTCAATAAAAGTTTTGTTTCTGTTATTGAAAGTCATATTATCATTAAATTATTTGTATACACATGAAGTTCATGAAGATAATATGCATTATTGCTTTACAGTTATTCCTGGCCATAAAAGATGTTTTGGATGACAAACGATTGTGATACTTGGAAGGAATCATATTCAAATAAAATGATGTGTGACCGCCAAGATTCAATTGTTTGTTGTTCAAATAAAAGTTATCGGTGATATATGAATACAATATAAAATTACGCGTTTTAAAGATTGTAGATCATCAAATCATCACATGGGCTAAGTGGGAGAATCTTGGAAATATAAAGGGTAAAACTCCTAAAAAACCTCCAACTTGCAAAAATATATACAAATAAACCTTCAACTTGAAAAACTGTCATTCAATCCCCGAACTTGTAACTTGTCACTGAATAAAACCTCGAACTTGCAAATTATTGCTCTAATAAACCTTTGACCGGTTTGACCACAATTTCAAACGATCGGAAATCCACGTATTGACGGATTGCTGATGTCAATTTTTAAATTAAAATTGATAACGTGTATAAGGTGACATCAGCAATCCGTTAATACGTGGATTGAACTCATTGATGGATATGAGTTAATCAAGTTTGAAAGTCCATTGGTATTCATGGTAATCCATCTCTCCTTACCCTATAAATATAGGATCTTGATTCACATTTTTCATCCATCAGAAAAATTATCAAAGAAAGAAGGAAATGAGAGAAAATTTGATTTACCCACTTGTTCTTCAAAGTCATTCCGCTGCAATATGGATTCAGGTATATTTCATATACGAAATATACTATCTTATTAAGTTTGTGTGAATTGTGTAATACCGTATCCAATTTTGGTGAGTTTTCATAAAGTTATCGAAAACCATCAAAATAAATTTTACATTGAACTCTAAAGTTTGACCTGAATCCACCTTAAAAAGTATCGGATTTCACATCTAAATTCATCAATACGAAAAAATTTGAGTTTCGAGTCAGGTTTAAATCGGATTTCGGATCCAATTTCAGACAAGTCTGAAATTCTGATTAATTTAAAAAAAATATATATATTTTTTTAAAATGTCAACAAAGAGTGATTATAACGGGTCTGCCTGATCCGACCCATCTCGAGTCCTTAGGGCCAAATTCCAGGCTTAGTTGTATAGATTCGGAAAAATTTGAACTGATCCGGCCCGTTTGACATCTCTAGTATCTATGATACATATACAATGGGGTGGAACAAGATTTTAATGTAACTAAATATATTATAAAAATTGCAAGACGAAGGGCCGTGAAAACTCGGACAGTGACCGAGCGTTGTTGGTCCAAGAAATGGTTCTTTCTGGCCGAGAGAAAAATTTTCGATGATCCGAGTTTAAGGCATAGATGGACGTGGAAATTCGTATGAAATTTAATAAGAATGCCAAGGAACGAAAAAAAAACTAAATGTGCCTTGTCGCACAAGAAAGTAGGGGTGGGCAACCGGATCGGGTTAATCGGGTTCGGGTAAAACCGAACCGATTAATCGGTTTTCGGTTCGAATCGGATTTTTCAAAAATAACCGATCGGTTATCATAATCACATAACCGATCGGATCGGTTCGGTTCGGGTAAATAACCGATCGGTTTCGGTTATTTGATTAAACCGAAATAAAAAAAATAGGTTTAATTAATTAGGTTTAGGTTTGAGATTTTGCCATCTGTGTCGACATTCACATCTTCTTGCCTCATTCTCTTCAGAGTCTCGATCCTTCGAAGTTCTTCCTCCGTCGCCTGAGCTGTGTCCTCCGTCGCCTGAGTCATCTTCTCCGTCACACATTCTGAGGTTTGCATCGCCTGAGTCGTTACTCTCTGCTTCTTTCTCAAGCTGCGTCGTTTCCTCCTTCGTCGCCTGAGCGGTCTCCTTCGTCGCCTGAGCGGTCTCCTTCGTCGTTACCTGAGTCGTCTCAGACCTGCGATTCGGTGTTTTTCGGACGAATCTGCGATTCGGTGTTTCTCAGTCGGACCTGCGACTCGGTGTTTCTCGGAAGAACCTGAACCTGTGATTCAGTGTTTCTCACACTTGTGATTCAGGGAGTTTCTCAGTCGTGCGATTGAAATAGTTTCTCAGACCTGTGATTCAGATAATTTCTCGGATCTGCTAGTTATAGGGAGTTTCTCATACTGGTGATTTCGGTAGTCACTCTTGAGGTGTGACAAAGAACTAGTGTATCGGACTTGTTATTTAGGTAGTTTCTCGGTGATGTATATCTTTATGGTTGTTGTATTCGAGTGGGTTGCAGCGGCGACGCGTTTGAGGGTCAGGGAGCTGGGGAAGACTCTTGATGGTGACGGAGACTAAGGACAGTCTCCTCCCCTGCCCGAGAGATCATGTTCGAGCCTTCTCATGTGAAGGCGACAATTGTTACGTGTGGAGGGTTGTGTCCAGGCATGAACACTATCATTAGGAAAGTGGTGGTTGGTCTTTGGGAGCTTTACGGTGTGAGGGACATCTACGGAATCAGAGCGGGTTACAGAGGATTTTACTCGATGGAGCCCATGAAGCTCAACTCCAAAATGAACCTCTTGTGCAATGCTTTCTGCAGTACCAACACAATAATTTTGATGTTTCCCTTAATATATATATCTTTATGGTTGTTGTATTCGATTAGAAGTTAGGAATAGATTGTTGTGTGCTTCTCGAGCTTTGTCGAATTTTTTTACAGATTGTTATTATATTATATTTGATTTTTAGGTAAGATCGTAGAATAGGTGGGTGACAAAAGAAAAGAATGATCTTCAAAAAAGTTTCATTGAAGTGTCTTCTTATTTTCTCAGGTTTTTTATTTTCGATATTCATGTTAAGCTTTTGTACGAACATTATATGTTTGATTTTTATTTTTGATACGAGAGTATTAATATCGGATTGATTTTAGTTTAATTGAAATATTGTTTTTCTTATTTTTGTATAAGACAATTCATAGATTTTTTTAATCGAATATTTGTTTGGATAAACCCGAACCGAACCCGAAAAAACCCGAACCGAACCTGAACCGAACCGATTAAGATTATATATCCGATTGGATATGAATATTCCAAATCCGAATAACCCGAACCCGAAAAAACCGAATCCGAATAACCCGATCCAATCCGATCGCCCACCCCTACAAGAAAGCGTGATTTTTTTTGGTAAACAACAAAACTCATGCAAACCATTGAGGATCATTGAGAAAAGAAAAGAATATAATTGATTCTAAATTAAAACCATGGAGGACTCATGGTTTTGATATAAAAAGAGTTTCTTGAAAATTTACTAATTTCCTCTCCAAGGAATATTTTCTACAATTTTATTCACCACGTGGAGACTCCAACAGTCTTGGAGACATTCTCCAATCTCCACTATCACGTGCTTTGTTCTTTAAAACCAAAGTACGAACACTTGGCCCTGTTTTCGGCCAACAGGATCGTGTGCAACCTCGCTTGGAATCACGTAATATTGCTCTTAGTTCAGTGATCAGAATCCGATTACAAAAATCGGAAATACGATTTCACAATCCAAATACGATCTCAAAGAATCTGATAAATTTCTTGTATCGACACATTTTATCTCGTGTATATATATATATATCATGATATGGGAGACTTCTATTGTGTAGATTTATATATGTGTGCATCTAAAAGAGATACAACTAATCCCAATAATCATGTACCATAAGCATTCCCTTTTCTGGGGTCTCATAACCGTTGGAGAGAGAGAGGCAATTTCGAATATTCCGAGAGGAAAAAGAAACGGGAATCAAATTTGAGCGAAACTTCGATCATCTTGAAGCGAGGAAGGATTCGAACCCCCGACACCGTGGCTTTCCGAGGTAAGGGTCGGAATGGAGGTAGAATAGAGGTTATTTTGTTGTTTTCTTAGAGAATCCGACACAAGGGTTTTGGGTTTAGGATTTAGAGGTTGTTTCAGATCCTATACAAATCGATCCGAATAACTCGAGATGGGAAACACGTACGTAAAAAAAACAATCCTATAGTTGTTAATGTCATAGAACTGGGACGTGTGAAGTATATGAGGGTTTAGTCACTACAAAAAACACTCATTTTTCCGACGGAAATATCCGTCGCACGAAACAGGAAATTCCGTCGGTATTTTTATTTTGCGACGGACATCGACGGAATAAGTTCCGTCCGTTAATGGTTGTCGCAAACACATCCCGGTCGTGCATCCATCGCATATTTGCGACGGAAACAGCCGTCGTAAGTCAGTCGTTTTTAGCGACGGAATATTCCGCCGGGAAACGCGACGGACTAACCGTCGCAATCTAGTCGATATGATCGACGAAAACTCCGTCGTTTTTCCATGGTAAACGCGACGGAAATTCCGTCGTTCAGTCGTCGCTCTGACCGACGGAATCTCCGTCGTAATTCCGTCGGATAATGCGACGGATCGTCTATCGCATAATAGTCGCAAAGAGGGACGAGAGGATTGGTCAGATAATAGTCGCAAATTAGCGACGGCTTATAACGACGGATAGTTCCATCGCAGCTACGGAGAGCGACGGAAGATTTCCGTAGGATTATTCCGTATGCGACGGATTATTCCGTCGCATAAGAAATTTTTTTCGAAAAAAAATAAAAAAAATCGTTTAAAAAAATAATTATACATTTGAAAATTGTTTTATATATTACAAATTGAAAAAAAAAACCGAAATTGTTTTATATATTACAAAATTGAAATCTAACGAAATAAATTGTCCGGAAAATCATCGAGATTTTGGGGATGTTGCTCGTCTTGATGAACCGATGGATCGGGATTGACGGCGGGACTCGGAGCAGACGAACCGGCGGAATCGGTCGGAGGCATAAAACGTTACATCATCTCCTCTAACCGAGCGATCTTCACCTGAGCTGCATCAAACTGAGCAATCTTCTCCCGAGCAGCTACAAGTTCCGCAGAAGTCTCCTCGTGTTTTCTCTTCAGCTCCTCGACTTCACGCGTCAGAGATACATGACGTACCACAGACGACGAAGATGCGTCACCACCCCCGAGCTGACTCGCCAACGCACCAATCCCGTAAATCCGACCTTTCGCATCGGGAGGAACGACCTTCAAAACAATATGTAAATAATATTTAAACTCTAACCTGTTATATTATTTAAAATACAAAAATTACCTCGAGATACAAGCTGTTGATTTCCTGCGGAGTCAATTGCGTTGAACCGCTGCTCTCGTCCATCGTCATTCGATCGGTAATCTTCGATTGAATGGCCTCTTCAATTTCTTGGGCACGATGATCTACGTACGTCCCATCCGATCGACGATGCGTGTCTTGTAAGACACGCAGAGCAGACGGTTGAACGCCTTCTTTCTCGGCCTAAACAAGTTATACAAAAATATTAGTAAAATTTAAAAACAAATAAATCAATTTTCACAAAATACTTACAATATTGAGAGCAACTTTAGCAAACGATCTTCTCCCCGCAGTGTGAGTTCCTGGGGCACGGTCGGAAGCAGACTTCGCCTTTCGATTCGTCGATGCGATCCGACTCTTCTCTTGAGATTCCTCTGAATCCCATATTACCTCCAGCTGCGCCCAGTCGACATCATTTCTTCGCTTCCCCTTCATCGGGTATGGTACAAAAAAAAACCTGGTCAGCTTGAGATGCCATAATAAATGGATCATACTTTGCATATCGACGAGTATAACATATGTCAACGATGCCTGATTTGTTGATGCGGATTCCGCGACCATGTGTTGAATCAAACCAATCACATCTAAACATCATTACTTGTAAGCCGACATGTCCTGGATACTCAAGCTGTATAATTTGTTGTAAAGTACCATAAAAATCTGGTTCATCACCGGAAGCGCAGTAGTTCGAGCCTTTAACACATACTCCGTAGTTGAGGGTTGAACGATGTTCTCCGTGTTCATATGTATGAAAAACATAACCCCTGGTAAAGAAAATCGGCCAACATTTGAGTCGACGAAGTGGACCTTGCACTAATTCGTATAACCATAACGGATGATCTTCGGATGACGACTCGATCTGCCAAAAAAAAAAAATTATTAGTTAATGATGCGTACACATATATTATGAAATATAGATGTCGTAATATAACTTACATATTGTTTCAACCATGTTGCAAATCCATTCTCTTTAATCTTGCTCAGTTCTTCAGCAGATATTTGATGACCATAAGTATTATATACTTCATC
>NW_010965625.1:971620-972942 GCF_000463585.1 Tarenaya hassleriana
TTCACTACAAGAAAAACTGTAATTTGCGACCGAAAAATCTGTCGCAACATGAAGAAGAATCTGTCGGTAAAAAATATTTGCGACCGATTACGATCGACGGATGTCGGTCGCTAAATCGTTGTCGCAAAATCTGTGTGGTCGTGATTCTGTCGCAAACTTGCGACCGACAGATCTGTAGGTTATCGGTCGTTAATATACGACAGATGGTTAAGGTCGGTAATCTGTCGCAAATTGGTGAATTGATTTCTGTCGCACATTGCGACAGAGATAGGAGTAGGTACTCCGTCGCTACGTAACGACAAATAGCATCAGTCGCACTCTGGCGCAAAATAACGACCAAAACAAGCGGTAGGTATTCGGTCGCAATTTCCGACTAAATTCATTGGTCGCACTCTGTCGCAAATGTAACGACAAATTTAATCAGTCGCATTCTGTCGCAAATGTAACGACCAAATATAGAGGTAGGTATTCGGTCGCAATTGTCCGACTAATGTAAATGGTCGCATTCTGTCGCAAATGTAAAATTTGTAAAACAAATATTAAGAAATAATAATTATTTAAATTCAAATAAAAATTTAAAAATAAATATAAAAATATAAAATTAAAATTATTTATTTAAAATTAAAAAGTATTTATTAAATAAAAAGTATTTATTAAATAAAAACAAATTAAACACTAAACAAAAAAATTATCCGGATTGTCTGATCCGGTTGTTTGGTCCGCGGGTGTTGTAGAAGGTCCGACTCCGGGCTGAGGAGTCAAAAATGGGTTGAACGGCATATCTTGCGCCGTTGGTGGGTCGTCTCGAGGAGGAAATAGCCGGGCGAAAAGCGTCTCGTAACGCGCAATCCGTGCCTCAGCTTCTTCAAGTCTAGCAATCTTCCTGCGATCCTCCTCGAACTCTTGAATCTTTTTCTTCAACAGCTCGACCTCCCTAGTGAGTGAGACGTGGTGACCGATGGATGTTGCATCCGGATAACCACCACCCAACTGAGTCGCCATTGCACCGACGCCGTATATACGTCCTTTGGCATCGGGTTGGACAACCTACAAAATCAAAAGTATACGTCAATTAAAAAAATATAAACTTCCCTCCAGATAGAGGCTGTTGATTTCTGCTGGCGAAAGTTGGGTCGATCCACAACTCTCCTCTAACTGGGAGAGACGATCGGTGATCTTTGCCTGAATCGCATCCTCAATTTCCTGAACGCGATCGCTGATATAAGTACCGTCAGCTCGACGGTGAGTCTCCTGCAGCAATCGCAACGCAGAAGGTTCTTCACCTTCCTTCTGCATCTGCACCCAAAAAATTTAATTAAAAA
>NW_010965625.1:973100-973334 GCF_000463585.1 Tarenaya hassleriana
TCGCCGTCCGAGATCGCCTCAAGGACAGCATTTATCGGGTAAAGAGCAGACGTGTACGACCTGCATGGATGTCGACGGCGATCTACGATCAGCTAGTTGAGTATTGGGATTCAGAAGAGGGAACGCAGAAGAGTCAAACATTCTCAAGCAATCGACGATCCCGAGCGGAGGTCGAACGCGCACCCCCGACCCACACTGCAGGACGGAGATCATTTGCTCGAGTCGCCCATGAGA
>NW_010965625.1:973344-973660 GCF_000463585.1 Tarenaya hassleriana
GGGTGAAACTCCGCCACGGACCTTTGAAGTCCGACTGAAAGATGCTAACGACGGATGAAATCACGTCGTTATTATGACCAAACCTGTAAAAATCGAATTCGTAAAATTAATTTAAAAGAAATTAAAATAAATATATATTATATGCACAAAAATACATACCAAATAGAACCGGGGGAACGATCCGGATCTAGACGAGGTCGGAGACGACGTTCTGCAGACGCTAGAATCTCCTGCAACGATGCCGATGGCGATGCACCATGACTAGATGCACCTTCATTCACGGATTGGGGGGAAGCCGCACCCGTGAAAGGTACAT
>NW_010965625.1:974030-990753 GCF_000463585.1 Tarenaya hassleriana
TTATTTAGGGTTATATTGATGTTTAGGGTTTATTTAGGGTTTAGGGTTTGTTTAGGGTTAATTTAGGGTTTACGGTTTAGGGTTTAGGGTTTAGGGGGTTTATTTAGAGTTTAGGGTTTGTTTATGGTTAATTTAGGGTTTAGGGTTTATTTAGGGTTTGTTTAGGGTTTATTTAGGGTTATATTGATGTTTAGGGTTTATTTAGGGTTTAGGGTTTGTTTAGGGTTAATTTAGGGTTTACGGTTTAGGGTTTAGGGTTTAGGGGGTTTATTTAGAGTTTAGGGTTTGTTTATGGTTAATTTAGGGTTTAGGGTTTATTTAGGGTTTAGGGTGTAATTTGGGGTTTATTTTAAGATTTAGGGTTTAGGGTTTATTTAGGGTTTGTTTAGGGTTTATTTAGGGTTATATTGATGTTTAGGGTTTATTTAGGGTTATATTGATGTTTAGGGTTTATTTAGGGTTTAGGGTTGGTTTAGGGTTAATTTAGGGTTTAGAATTTATTTAGGGTTAATTTATGGTTTAGGGTTAATTTAGGGTTTGTTTAGGGTTTATTTAGGGTTATATTGATGTTTCTAAACCCTAAATTAACCCTAAACCAACCCTAAACCCTAAATAAACCCTAAACCCTAAATTAGATTCGGAACGTGCGACGGAAATGCGACGGACATTTTTTTGTCACTTTCTATTTTTTTTTCCTTTGCCATGGAGACTCCATCGCGTGGTTGTTAAATAGATTCGGAACGTGCGACGGAAATGCGACGGAAAGCGACGGACTCCAATATTGCGACGGACGCACAACAGAATGCGACGGAATTAGGTCAAAACGAATAAAACGTGTTTAACTACCTGCGACGCACCGAGTCCGTCGCAGTCCCGACGGAAATGTATGTCCCCATCCGTCGCTACTTCTGTGCGACGCAATATATCCGTCCCAATCCGTCGCATAATTTTCCGACGAAAGTTCGGTCGCAAATATCGGTCGCAGTCCGTCGCAATCCGTCTGACAAAATTACCGACGGAAATATCCGTCGGTTGTTGTCGAAATGTTTCGACGGATTGCCGACGGCTTACGACTGATGCAAATCCGTCCCATATCCGTCGTTGTCCGTCGCAAATATCTAAAGCGACGGAATTTCCGTCGCAACTTCCGTCGGTAAATACAGTTTTCCTTGTAGTGAGTCATTGCATGAATATAGTTTAGTCATTCCATGAATAGGCGATTCCCCCAATCACAACATCTTCAAATGACAACTTGTTGAAATAGAAACAAAATATGAAGATTTGATATGATTGATAATAATTAAAGGTATAATATCAATTAAGAATAAAACATATATCGTGTCAATTATATTTTGCCTTATTTGTTTTTTTATATCTTTATATATCCTTGTTTCTTTTAATAATTTTTACTATAAATGTATGAATTGTTTTCATTGTAATATAATAAGAAAGAAGAGATGTAGCAATAGAAATGTTCCCGTTCTTTTTCTCTTTCGTTCTTTCTTATTTATTTATTTTTCGCATTTTATTTTTCAATATGGTATCAGAACAGTGTTACGATTTGAACTATATGTTTTTTTTTTTAATTTTTCTAATATCTTTTTTCTTTTACATTTTGGAAGTTAATATATCAAAATCGTTCAAAGGAGAGTAAAAAAACCAGATTCAAACGATGTGCTATGATAAAAAGAAGTCAAAAGCTAAAAACTCTAAGATCAAACAAGATGCTATGACAAAAAGAGTTAAAGTTAGAACTTTAAAGTCAAACGAAGTGATTTGAAAAAGTAGTACTCTCTAAATGAATGAAATTTGATGTCTATAGATTATTCTAATAACACTGAAGTTTTTCATCATTTTGTTTTATCTTCAAGATTGATTTTTGAATTCTTTCAAAATCAATTCTGAGGAGGAATGTTGAAATAGAAACAAAATATGGAGATTTGATATGATTGATAATAATTAAAGACATAATATCAATTAAGAATAAAATATATATCGTGTCAATTATATTTTGCCTTATTTGTTTCTTTCATATCGTTATTTCCTTGTTTCTTTCAACAATTTTTCCTATAAATTTATGGATTATTTTCACTGTAATGTAGTAAGAAAGAAGATATGTAGCAATAAAAATGTTCTCGTTCTTTTTCTCTTTCGTTCTTTCGTTCTTTCTTATTTATTTATTTTCCGCATTTTATTTTTCAATAAACCCCAATGGCACTGTATTTTCATCTTATTTTAGATTTTTCAACCCCAATCTTGATTCTGTTCACTACTTCTATATTAGCCAATAGGCGCTATATTATTTATTGACATAACATGCGACGTACACAAAAGAATATAGAAATATAAAATGAAAACTAAACCTGAATTTCATGAGGATATATATATATATCATGCTATAAGTGGAGGCATAAGCTATAGAGAAGGGTTTGGAAAATACTTTTTCTCATGTATACACAATCTGTCGTACAAGATATATATGCATATGATATGAGTAATACAAGGTAAGTAGATAGCATAATATCAGGAGATGATAGCAACTAACAGAGAGAATAATGCGAGAATAATAACAATGAGATCTCTTTCCTTTACGCCCCCGCAAGATGTGGGTCATGTACGACCCCAATCTTTACCCGAAGTAGTTCACACCGAGCCCGAGGTAGTGGCTTGGTAAGAGCATCTGCAAGTTGGTCTTGAGAGGCGATGTGAGTGACCCGAATGAGACCGTCTTGGACCAATCCACGGATGAAATGATAGTCGATAGCAACATGTTTCATACGAGAGTGAAACACGGGGTTTGAGCAAAGATATGTCGCCCCGACGTTGTCACAATAGATGACCGGCAGATCGGAGGGTGGAACACCAACTTCGGACAGTAAGGAAGCGATCCACCGAAATTCTGAGGCTGTGGAAGCCACGGACCTGTACTCGGACTCCGTTGAAGATCTGGCCGCGATTCGCTGTTTCTTGGTCGACCAAGAAATAGGATGGCGACCGAGATAGACGATGTGAGCACTAGTCGACGTGAAATCATCTTTGTTGCCACCCCAGTCAGCATCCGAGAAGGCATGAAGCGTCGGCATATTCTTAGTACCTAAGAAAACGCCGAGAGATGAAGTACAAACGAGGTAGCGAAGAACACGCTTGACGGCTTGCCAATTTCGGAAGAGGGACGATGCATAAACTGGGAAAGCTTATTCACCGCGAAAGCAATGTCCGACCATATGAAGTGTAGATATTGTAAACTACCGACGACATTACGATACTCGGTTGCATCGTCCAATGGTGTTCCAGCGGCAAGTGTGAGTGAAGTGGTCGAAGGCATAGGTGTAGAGACATGCTTAGCGTTAAGCATGCTCGTATGAGTGAGGAGGTCTTGAATATACCTCTTCTGAGTCAAGTAAATGCCATCCAAGCTTCGTGATACCTCGACACCCAAGAAGAATGATAGAGGGTCCAAGTCTTTGGTCGAGAACCGATCCGAGAGCATTGAGATGAATCTCTGGCAGCGAGCTGAATCATTCCCTGTGACGACGATGTCGTCGACGTACACGAGCAAATACAAGATAACTCCGGCTTCCCGGAAAATGAAGAGAGATGTATCAGCGAGTGAATTGGTGAAGCCCAATTCGAGTAGAAATTGGCGGAGCTCGTTGTACCACGCTCGGGGGGCTTGTTTAAGGCCGTACAATGCCTTATGAAGCTTGCACACATGTGTCGGGTGATCACGATCAATAAATCCGGGTGGTTGAACCATGTAGACATCATCCGTAAATCGACCTTGAAGAAAGGCGTTGTTGACGTCGAGTTGTCGTAATGTCCAACCATGGGTGATTGCAATGCTTAGAACAAGACGGATCGTGGCTGGTTTGACGACGGGACTAAAGGTGTCATGATCAATGTCGGGTCGTTGGTGAAATCTTTCGCGACAAGTCTCGCCTTGCACCTATCAAAAGAGCCATTAGCACAACGTTTAATCCGGAAAATCCATTTGCATCCAACAATATTTTGAGAATGGTTCGAAGGAACTAAGTTCCACGTTCCATTCTTCACAAGAGCATCAAACTCTTCTGTCATCGCTTGTCTCCAACGCGGTGATTTGAGAGCCTGGGAGACGATGGCGGGTTCTATGTCCGGAGGAGGGTTGGTAGTCGATAGGTTGGCAAATTTGGTTCGTGGTTTGGTGATATTATTTTTGGATCTGGTTTGCATGGGATGGTTGTTTCTTTGCGGGCAAGTAACGAGTGTAGGCTCGGTTGTAGGTGAAATGGTAGGAGGCGCAGGGTTTTGTATGGTTAGTGTGATGTGGGATGTCTCGGTCAGGTGGTGATAAGGATGCAGGTTCCGAGGTTGGTGAGGTGTTTCGAGCTTGTGAAGTGGTTGGGACGAGCATGGTGGGTGGTGATGTTGCGTGCTGTTCAGGTGAGGACTCGGCACGCGGAGGCACGGACTGTGTAGGCGGCATGACGAGTGTGCAATCAGGAACTACCATGTGAGATGGAGAGTGTGAAACTGAAGATGACTCAAGAGATGAAGATTTGTCCAAGGGGGAGGACAATTTTTCGAATGGAAATGAGGACTCGAAGAACGTCACGTGACAAGAAGAATAGACACGTGAGGAAGAGGGTTCTAGACAGAGGAACGAACTCTGAGTCAGTGAGTAACCGATAAAGAGACACGGAGTTGAACGTGGTTCAAGCTTGTTGGAGTTATAAGGGTGCAACCAAGGGAAGCATAGACATCCAAAGGTGCGAAGCTTTGTGTAGTTCGGCTTTGAACCGAAAAGAGACTCAAAGGGGGACTTATGTTGGAGTGTTTTGGTGGGTAGACGATTTATGAGGTATACCGCAGTCGGGAAAGCAAAGGTCCAAATTGACAGGGGCATCGAAGCTTGGGAAAGTAATGCTAAACCGGTTTCCATGATATGGCGATGTTTCCTTTCGGAAATGCCATTATATTCCGGGTGTGTGGTGGGGTAGTGAGATGAGTGATCCCATGATCCGATAAGAATGATCGAAGGGCGACAAACTCTCTACCATTGTCGGAGTATAGGGTTTGGATTTTATGAGAAAAACGGTTTTCGACCAATGCCTTAAACTTTGGAAAGATGTCACAAACTTGTGATTTTCGTTGAATGGGATAAAGCCAGGTGTAACGTGTGAAATGATCAACGAATATCACATAATATTTGAAGCCATCAAAAGAGTGAATCGGTGAACTCCATACATCCAAAAAAATAATCTCAAGAGGACGAGAGGAATGAATAGTGGAGCTCGAAAAAGGTAGTTTGTGGCTCTTATTGATTGAACAAGGATGACATAACAATTGTTTATTGGACGTAGAAGACAAAGGAAGTGAAAAACGACTAATGACTCGATGTAGAACTTCTGTTGATCGGTGACCCAATCTAGAGTGCCACTCATTCAACATGGTTTTTATTGTGGAAAGAGCATGAGGATAGGAAACGAAAGTTGGAATGGTTGGCCACTCGTACACGCCGTCTTTAAGATGTCCGGTTGTTAACGGTGCCCCCATGGCTAGGTCCTTCACCTGAAAGTGAAGAGGGTAGAATTCAACGGAAACTCGGTTAGAAGTGCATAATTGATGAATCGATATAAGGTTTTTACGAAGATTAGGAACGCAAAGGACATTGGTAAGTGCAAAAGAGCGAGAATGAGATGGTAAGGACATAGAACCCATGTGTGTAATGCCATGAGTGGATCCATCTCCTAGCTCAACATCTTCACCGCCATTGTACGGAGAGTGGAGCGAGAGATTAGCCAAGTCCGAGGTGATGTGGTGTGATGCGCCCGAGTCAAGCAACCATGACGGGGTCGTTGGAGATGAGGGCACTGTGGTAAGATTGGCCTGAGCATGCCACGGAGTGTTGGACTATGGTCCCGAGAAGGTCTGACCAGAGGAGCGGAGGAGATGACATCGACGGGCGCTATGACCAAGGGTACCGCAAAGCTGACATTTGCCCTCCAGGTTTGCTAGGTTTGCTAGGCCGAGATCCTTGTGTATCATTGCGCTTGTCTTGAGGAGGCCGAGAGTTGTTCTGCCATGGTTGCCAGTTCTCTGGCTTGGTGAACGGAACTGAGTGTTGTGCGCCGTGATCGGGACAACCGGTACCGCAGGTTCGACAGACAGAAGAACATGCTCATGATTCAGGAGTTTCTCATGGAGCTCCACAAAAGAGATAGGGAGATCTCGTGTGTTGATGACGTCTTTGACAGGCTTATAGTCGTCGTCTAGGCCGGAAAGAACGAGATCCACAAAGGTCTTCATGATCAATCGACTTGCCGAGAAGAGCCAACTCGTCGGCTTTGACCTTGAAGAAATGCATGTAGTCATCAATGGATTTGTTACCTTTGATGAAGCGGCGCATTTGTCTTTGATCTGCTTTATGTGCCCGCGACTGGATCGGCCATAAGTTGAGGCAAGAACAGACTAGGCTTCACTTGTCGAGGAAGCACGAGCAATGAGCGCTTGGCAAGAGGTTGAGATAGATCCCAGAAGCGCCGAGAAGATAAGCTTGTCCTGACGAAACCAAGTCGGGAACGCAGGATTTGGCTTGACACATTGTTCTCAGTGATCGTGGCTGAGACAACATGATCCGGCTCAAGGAAATCAGCAAGATTGTAACCTTGAAGCAGCAATCTGAGTTGAAGACTCTAGGTAAGATAGCTGGTTGTTGATAGCTTGGTGACATTAGTCATGTTAATGTTGATGAGAGGAGACGACGGATCAACGGGGTCATAAGGAGTGACCGTGTCATTCACGGCAGCAACAGGAGAAGGAGTGCCGGAGGAGGTGGTGGTCCCTTCAGTTGATATCGTCGGCGGCTAGGGTTGGAAAAAAAATTGTCGGTAAGACTAGAGGGCTCTAGTACCATATAGAGATGGGTTTGAAAAATATTTTTTCTCGTGTATTCACAATGTGTCCTACACGATATCTATGCACATGATATGAGTAATACACGGTAAGTAGATAGCATAATATCAAGAGATGATAGCAACTAACAGAGAGAATAATGCGAGAATAATAACAATGAGATCTCTTTCCTTTATAAGCCGCATCCCGACAACGGTTAAGAACCTATCAATTCCAACGCACTAGGAGCATAAAGTAGATAACTAAACACGGTTTTGTATCTTTCCATTCTTATCGATAACCTGAAAATCAACATTTGATAAGATTGGTAGGAGTATCTATCAATCTGAAAACCCAATTACCAAATTGGATCACCAAACAAAATAATAATAAAAAAATTATTGGATATTCTTGTGCTATTTATATGTAGTACACGGAACGAAAAACCATGCAAACCTTTGGTTCTTTTGCGCTGTTCTACCAAAAAATGACTGTGAAATTTGAGCTTATGGGACGAGAAGAGATAAAACCAGCTTCACAACATCTGATCATGTATCAACCATCCCTCTTTCCATCTTTGATCAATTGCTTCCGAAAACTTACGTATCCGCAATCTTCTTCTATATTTTTTTAAACGTAAATATTATATATGCATAAACTGTCTACAAAGGTGAAGGTCATAATCCACGCTTCTCCAGTTTGAAGAGGTTACAACCAATAAAAAACGACAACCCAGAAATGAGAAACAGTTTACAAGAGGAATTATAAAGGTTCAAAGTAACGAAACCAAATTGAGAGGAGTGTATCGTCGTAATGAGAATGCAACTCCATTCAGTTCGGATCGATGCCAAATGTCATCGCGTGTGTAGTCGAATATCTTTCACCAGCAGTTCCCAGGGCCTTGAAGTTGAATCATGGAGCCTTAAGTTCCTTTCTCGCCAAATGATATAAAGTGCACCCTGAAATAGAAGTAGAATCATCAGTTTTATACACCTGTCATTTGAGTAGTTCTTGAGCCAAGAGATCAAATTCAGCAGGTTGGAATGTTGCTGATGTTACAGGGAGCATTCTAGAGCAAGGCAGTCCAGATATCGATGAATAATGACATCGGATATTGCCGGAGGCAACAACCAACCATCTGCATTAATAATATCGTTGACCCTTGAATTTCTAGGTACTCCCGGTTGTCTAGGTCATGCAATACTGAATCAAAGGGCCTTCTGGAAGCCAAGAATCATGCCAAAACAAATATTTTTGTCTGTTCCCCACATTGCATCTCAAGTAATCCCTCGCCGAGCTCCGGAGTTTAAGTAGTTCCCTCCAAGCCCAACTTCCTTTCCCTCTCGATTTCAAGTCCCAAAATGAATTTGAACCAATCAGATTATTCTCAACCCAAGCCGACCACAATGATCCACTATTTACATATTAACCTGAGACAAAGCATCTTGTTCCAAGCATCTATTCTCTTTATACCTAAGCCACCCACATCTTTTAGAGTACAAACTGTCGCCCACGAGACTTTTATACCTTTTTCCAAGTTCGGAGTTCCCGTCTACAAGAAGGCAAAACACATTGGCTCGACCTCCTTTGTGCAAACTCGAGGAAGAATGAATGTCGATGCCCAAAAATTAATGAGGCTAAAAATGACTAATTGTATAAGTTGTAACCTTCCAGCAAAAGAGAGAAAACGCACAGTCCAGGAGCAAACTTCCCAAGAATCGCATCTATTAACTTCGAGCAGTCCCTGGAGGTCAATTTAGTTCTCGTCAATGGTAATCCAAGGTACTTCACTGGCATTCGAGAATACGAGATTCCAAGGCTAGTGGCTAACTGTTGTCCCAATTCATTACTATTCCCATCAAGATAAAGTCATGTTTTTGCTCTGTTCAACTGCAAACCACAAGTGCGGTAGAAAGTGTTTAGTACGTCAATAACAGCTGTCAATGATTCTCTCATGTTGCTGGATAAAATAAGCACACCATCGGTGAACATATGGAGAAAAAGTTATCAATTGTTGGTTGACTCCTCTGTCTAGCAATCGCGATAGAACTTTCATTACCAAAGCAAACAAATAAGGTGAAATGAGATCTCCTTGGCGCAAGCCTCTCAAACCCTTGAAGAACCCTACAAGTTCACGGTTAAAGGATATCGAGAAAGCCGATGTAGAGATGCATTCACGAATCGACATAATAAAAATGGTTGGAAAGTTCATAACTTGTAGTATTCTGAGGATAAACTCCCATGAGACAGTGTCAAATGCCTTGTTCAAATCAACTTTTATCAATGCTTTCCTTGAAGGCCCTCTGTTATTGAATCCCGATGTCAATTCTGTCGCAAGAAGTACATTCTCAATGAGTGAAGAATGAATGCAGATTGATTCGGTGATATTAAATTCGAGAGAGTTTGCCTTAATCTCCTTGCAAGTATTCTGACACAATTTTATAAATTATGTTAGTGTTGGTTGTAATGCTCTAGAATGATTGTGATATGACATTTGATTTTGTATTGATTCATTGGTTTATGAATGCATTAATTTTCTGTTATATCATTGGCATGCTTGTTATATTTCGGTATCCTTGAATCATTGCAGAATGATTCTAAATTCCCTGGTCAGTTATCATCATGGGAACGATGATAAATTAAGACCAGCATGATGCGTGATTGATGGTCATAAAAATGATCATATGCATTGGATGCAAATCACAATCATGGGTATTCGTTGGGAGCGAGTGATTGGATGACCCACATGAGATTGTCACATAGATACGAGTCATGACTTGAATCTCATGTAGCGGTTCGTTCTTTGATCCTCAGACCTGAGATGTCTAGAGTAACTGATATTTGACTATGTCAAACGTCGTCTTTAACCAGATGATTATAACGACGTTCCTTAGATACGAAATCATATGGAGATTGTAGACATACAATAGGGATTTGTCACCTCTTTAACAGGAGAGATATCGATGGGTACCTCATAGAAATCAGACTATGAAAATGCGTGGTCATGCTATAGATGAAGTTTTATCTATTTTATTAATCGATTTTCCGAGACGAAAAAGTAGTTGAACTTTAAGGGTGGCTAGCGCCATGCCCTTGTTCAACATATGATATCTCGAGACAAAGGATCAGAACTCGAGCTATTACTGCCTTGCTTAGATTACCTCTAACTCAATTCAAACGCGGGAGGTCATAGCGTCTTGCTAGACGTTAACCATGACTTGTAGATCGGGAATGGTTCTTGAGGCTACTGCCACTGCGAATGGGCCTACAGGATCACACACCATTAGGGACGGACTTACACGTGAAGTATCAAAAAGGAAGACTTAGATTTGGCTGAACAAATGTGTGACGGCCCAGGATACCATAGGAGGGTGGGGAGTGATCGCCGGTGCGAGAGGCATGGACAATGGGCTGCTCCTGACGAGCTTCTGGGTAGGGGGTACAGGGATGAATCGGACGCACCAGAATGAGAGGGATTCGAGGGCTGTTAGGTATGAGACTATACAGTCTAAGATAACTTAAAGAAATTAATTGAGCTACTCATAGCAACAAGATGCATCTACCTTTTCGGTTGTCCATCTCGAGAGAACTCCAAAGTTAAGCGTGCTGGCCTTGGAGTAGTCTTAGGATGGGTGACCTCCTGGGAAGTACTTTCCGGGATGTGTGCGAGTGATGACAAAACACGCTAAAAGGTCTCGTGTTAGTGTGTGAGGATAGCTCTATCATTCTGTAACGGCCTCGGGTCGTTACAAATGGTATCAGAGTCGGTTCTCTCCCAGTACGGTGTGGTTCGAGGATGAACCAGGCGGAAGCTGGTGGGCCTGTGACAGCCCAGGATACCGTAGGAGGGCGGGGAGTGATCGCTGGTGCGAGAGGCATGGACAATGGGCGACTCCTGACGAGCTTCTGGGTAGGGGGTACAGTGATGAATCGGACGCACCAGAATGAGAGGGATCCGAGGGCTGTGTAGGTATGAGACTATACAGTCTAAGATAACTTAAAGGAATTAATTGAGCTACTCATAGCAACAAGATGCATCTACCTTTTCGGTTGCCCATCTCGAGAGAACTCCAAAGTTAAGCGTGATGGCCTTGGAGTAGTCTTAGGATGGGTGACCTCCTGGGAAGTACTTTCTGGGATGTGTGCGAGTGAGGAAAAAACACACTAAAAGGTCTCGTGTTGGTGTGTGGGGATAGCTCTATCATTCCGTAGCGGCCTCGGGTCGTTATAAATGGTATCAGAGTCGGTTCTCTCCCAGTACGATGTGGTTCGAGGACGAACGAGGCGGAAGCTGGTGGGCCTGTGACAGCCCAGGATACCGTAAGAGGGTGGGGAGTGATCGCCGGTGCGAGAGGCATGGACAATGGGCGGCTCCTGACGAGCTTCTGGGTAGGGGGTACCGGGATGAATCAGACGCACCGGAATGAGAGGGATCCGAAGGCTGTGTAGGGATGGGACTATACAGTCTAAGATTACTTAAAGGAATTAATTGAGCTACTCATAGCAACAAGATGCATCTACCTTTTCGGTTGCTCATCTCGAGAGAACTCCAAAGTTATGCATGATGGCCTTGGAGTAGTCTTAGGATGGGTAACCTCCTGGGAAGTACTTTCCGGGATGTGTGCGAGTGAGGACAAAACATGCTAAAAAGTCTCGTGTTGGTGTGTGAGGATAGTTCTATCATTCCGTAGCGGCCTTGGGTCGTTACAAAATGGTTGTCGGATTAAATCAGAATGTCGAAAAACGGTTTTAGGCCTCTAATTCAGATCGAGTCAATGTTAACTCGGACGAGTCAGTTCCACTTGATTCAACATGTGAGTCAAAGCCCAGAAGGTATTTTGGGCTTGGGCTGATGTTCTGACTCGGATAGAGTCAAATCTTGGTCATTCGTTCTGACTCGACTGAGTCAAGTCTTGACTCAGACTGAGTCAACTTTCAGCAAAAGTTTTTCTTTTTCGAAGTTTAGGGTTTCAGATTTAATAAATAGGTTAGGTGACGGTGCCCCAAACCTGAGGAGAGACTTTCTGAACTCCTTGATAGATCTAGAACTCAAGAGAAACAGTTCTTTTGAGATTCTATTTCCCGGGATTCGATCCCGTCTTGGAAACCCTATTCACTTCACAGATCCTAGCAGTTTAGTTCTAAAAGGCATTTGAAATTCTTCCTGCGGTGTGAATACGTGTAGAGGAGCTGTATCTTCAGCTCTTGGTGATTGAAACAGGCCCCGAATCGATTGATACTTCTAGATCCTCAGAAAAGAGATAAGTATTCGATTCCTACCGTGATATATACATTATTTCAGGTTTTGCACGTTTGGTTTCGTGTGACGTTTGACTAGGTTTTGTTTAATACTTCCGCTACGTAAAACCTAAACCAAACTTTAGATCGATGTGATCGCATGCTAGAAACCCATAGTGAATCCCAACAGTGGTATCAGAGTCTGGTTCTCTGTGTATCACCGTGCTTGTTGCATGCATATATGATTTTAATGGTTAGAATTGCATGTTAGGCCTGATCTATGCATATTTACTGATGTTGTGGTTGTTAATTGATGCATGAATGAGTTGAAGGTGGAAGACGGCTTGATGGTGCATCGAAACGCGGTGAAACCCTAGATCTCGTGGCCTAAAAGCGTTTCACAGGGTTCCGACTCGGACATAGTCAAGTCTTGACTCGAGCGAGTCAGAGCGACAGACCAAGGGCGGACCAAAAACTGAACAAACTTGGACTTACAAGTTCTAACTAAGACCGAATCAGTACAAAAGATTGTCCGAATTGTAAATTTTGGTTTAGATTGATTTGCAGATGATTATGGCTTTTGATTCTACCAAGTCACTTCTGACTTGGTGTGAGTCAGTTGATCAGAATTGTTTGATGCAATTATTGCATCATTTCAAATGTCTGCGCCCGGATTTGGATGTAATTGGATGAACATTATGGTTGCTTAACCAAAGAGAGGGTTTCGGCACATAATTTAAGGCAAACAAGTGTTGTTTGGCCAAGGGATTGTGTACATAATTTAAGGCAAGCAAGTGTTGTTTGGTTTCGTGTGACGTTTGACTAGGTTTCGTTTAATATTTCTAATGCGTGAAACCTAGAAACCAAACCCTAAATCGATGTGATCGCATGCTACAAATCCGTAGTGAATCCCAACAGTTACAACAAGAGACTGGCCATTCCTTTAAATGAGCAACATTTTTTACTTTCGAAATCAGTGATATAGCTGTTGAGTTCTATTGTTTCAGCAGTTTTCCAGACATGAAAAATTCCAATACAGCAGTTGTGATGTCTACTCCTACCGTATTCCAACATTCCATAAAAAATTCTGCAGAATGGCCATCCGGATCCGATGCTTTTCCCCTTGGCAAAGCGAAGACCACCTCTTTAATCTCGGCCTCAGTAGGTATTCTAGCAAGCTCCACAATCTGGCTCTATGTACATCGATGTTGGAGAAGATCTTCAAGTTGCTCAGTAGACCAGCATGAAAGGTTGTTATCTTGAGCTCTGATAACACGTACTTTGGGTGATGTTTTGATAGAGGATGTCTAACGTATTTGACTCGGTTTTACATAATTGTAAACATTCTAGGGCACATTTGGCTTCGATATTGCATGGTTGTGTTCTTTGGTGTTTAAACAGGTTTTTACGCATAAAAAGAGCAAAAGGAGTGGAAAACATGGGCTACAGAACATCACAGACGAAACGGGAACATTTGGAGTGTTTCCAGGGAAAACGTGAAGCTCAGACGTTAGAATTTGCAAGTCTAATAACTTTCACTCTACAAGTCCAAATCATGAATTCTTTACATTATTGGAAAGCTCTCTTCGATATCTACGCATAGACATCAAAATCACCCAAATCCGATATCGGACAGGAAGTTATGAACGAATTCGTGAAACCCGTCAAAACTGCTCAGAAACACGACAAGATCGGTTTGGATTTAGCGAAACGATCGCTTCGGCATCGCAGAAATTGGAAAATTGTGCAGAAAGTGTAACCGATCGGTTCGACCCCCAGATTCGGGAAACTTCCAATTTTTCCAAACCGAAGTGAAATAAGAGGGAAAGCCTCTAGATCGAAAATAATTCAAGCTTTACACAGAGAATACATCCTAGAGCACACATTGTTGTTAGTGCAAACTTGTCTGAGTGAATGTGGAGAAATGTGTTGTTAAGTGAATCAAAGTCAAATATGTCTGAATCATGATGCGAATCCTGATGCGAAGTTGTGCTGAATTGAGAATATTTTTGTGTGTGTGCATGATCTGAAATAACCAAAAAGGGGGAGATTGTTAGTGCAATTATTTGCACTATGTGTTGTTTTGGTTGTTAAGTGGATAATGCAGGTTCAGGAGAGAAATCCGGCGAGATACAACTCGAAATATTTTGAGGTAAATCTGGAGAGTTGGAGTAAAAGTCAAAGACAGATTGAGCTGGACTCAATGACAACCACTTGGAGAGATTTTAGGAAAAGCAATCTAAAGAGATATAGCCACGAAGTTTGGATTTGACTTGAAGAGATGAAGATAGAATCAAAGCCAAGAAGATTTGAGGAGATTTGAGATAAAGATAAGATCTTGGAGATAAGGTCAAAGGTTGAAGAGATAGAGTCAAACAAGAGATAAAGATGAGATCTTGGAGATAAAGATGAAATCAAAGAGAATCAAGGAGGAGTCTATCAAATCAATTCGTGGAGATCTAAGGCGAACTGGAGGAGTCTATATAAAGGAGAGAGCAAGTGCATATCAGTTCTCACGGAGAGCAAATCATATTTTACTAAAAGAGAGTCTTTTTGTTGGTGAGTGATAACTCACTTTTGAGTGAGTGTGTGTCTGAGGAAGAGACCGATTGGGCAAATCTATTTCCTCTGGTGAGTGTTTAGGTGTGGATCTGAGGGGGAGACCGTTAGTTTTTCCGTTTTACTCTTTGAGGGTCCAAACTTTTCAATTGGTATCAGAGCGTGGTCACCGATCGTAGGAACTTGTCCTCTCATATCGGTGCAAGTGTGGAAGACACAACATGGATTCGATCAAAGGGTTTCACGCTCTTGGGACATCCACGATTCTCGATTCGGAGAATTACAGTTTCTGGAAAGTTAAGGCAATGAATCTCATCAAAGGGATTGATGAAGATGCTTTGAGTTCGGTGGAAGAAGGATGGAGTGCTCCAACTCACG
This sequence comes from Tarenaya hassleriana, assembly GCF_000463585.1. NCBI lineage: Eukaryota > Viridiplantae > Streptophyta > Magnoliopsida > Brassicales > Cleomaceae > Tarenaya > Tarenaya hassleriana. The sequence continues at coordinate 989,079 of NW_010965625.1, forward strand.
TGGTTGATGGGAAGGAAATTCTGAAGCCTAGATCTAAATGGACAACCAAAGAGAAGAGAGCATCGACATTAAATTCAAAGGCGATAACCATCATCTTCAATACCGTTGATAAGGACGAATTCAAGCAGATCCAAGGGTGTAAGTCAGCAAAAGAAGCCTGGGATTCACTTGAACTAATTCATGAAGGTACCTCAAGTGTTAAACGCACAAGGAGAGATCTGATCAAACATCAATTCAACATGCTTCAGATGAGTGAAAACGAAAGTGTCAAGGAATTTTGTGGGAGGCTGAATGCATTAGCAAACGAGGCTGAGGTTCTTGGAAAGACCTACCGAGACAAACAATTGGTGACCAAACTTCTTGTAAGTTTACCTAAAAAGTTTATGTTTCATAAATCTGCATTCACCATGATAAATAATGTAGACACTGTTAGTTTCAAAGAAACAGTTGGTGCATTTGCTGCTCATGAATTAGAATTAGAGCTGTATGAGAAGCCAAAGAGAGCAACAACGTCGAACAAAAATATGGCTCTTCATGTCCCAGAGATATCTGACACTCAAGTTCAAGTATCACTGGACGAGGACATGATGATGATTGTCAAAAAGCTCAATAGATTTTTCAAGAAAAAGCGAGTGACTACTGGAAAATCTGAGCTGAGAAACACTGGAAAGTGTCTCGAATGCAAGGGAGCTGGTCATTGGAAATCTGAGTGTCCTAACATTGCTAAGAGAGAAGCAATGTTGAGGAATCTAAAGGATCTTCAATGTTATGAGTGCAAAGGGTATGATCATATGAAGAACGAGTGTGCTGGTAGGAAGTCAAAAGGAAAATCTTCACTCACTCATGAAGAGTTGGAAACTGAATATGATGAAGATGAAGAAGAAGAACACTCAAATTTTGTTGCACTCTTTGGTGACACAAAAGAACATGAGGAACAAGAAGAAGAGGTTAGTGAAGAAGATCTGTACAAAGAGATGACAAAGCTCTACGATATCAACATGAAGTTGATCAAGGAACAAAAACAGAGCGAGTCAACACTCACTGACTTGAGGAAACAGCTGACAATAGAACAAAAGGAGAAAGATTCCATTATCATTGATCTAAAGAAGCAGCTGAAAGAAAAAGAAGAAAAGATCACCTTACTACAAAGTCGGTTGGATGAGACTATGAAAAAAGTAAGGATGCTCGGAAGTGGTACAGAAAAACTTGATCATCTATTGAGAATTGGGCGAACTGATTCTGGGCATGCTGGCCTAGGATACACTGGAGGAAGTATTAACAAAGTAGGAAACTTTGTTTCTGGAGGAAAGCTTGGAGATGAGAATATTGTTCCGATAAAAAATACTCCAAGAATCAAGGTTGATCTTCATCCGAGAAAGCAGTATCGTGAGCACAGAAGTTGTTTTCATTGTGGCAAAAGAGGACATATCAGAGTGAACTGCTACTGGAGGAGAAATCAGGTACCACTCGCACCAAGATGGAGACAAGTCTGGAGGAGGAAAGATATCAACATGTGCAATATTGCTTGTACATCAGAGCTGAATTCAAGAGAAAGTCAGTGGTATTTCGACAATGGATGCTCGAAACACAGGACTGGTGACATGAGTCGACTTTCTACTTTTGAAGAAAGCAACAAGGGTGACAATGTTATATTTGGTGATGGACGAAAAGGAAA
>NW_010965625.1:991277-992668 GCF_000463585.1 Tarenaya hassleriana
GCAGGATGAATCTATTAAGATGCACGAGGGGTTGAATGATGAGTACTACCTCAAGATAATGTATGAAGATGGAAGAGTCAGTCGCAACAAACCAAGGTTAGTGGCTCAAGGGTACACTCAAATGGAAGGTATTAATTCGGTACCACTTTCTCAAAGAGCAAATTAGAGCGGTCTTTTGATTGAGTATGCACTCATTGAATGCCAATTAGCTGATATCTTTACGAAACCCCTTGAAATGAATGGGTATGTGTGTTTTTTTTTTTAAAAAATCTTTTGGTTTAGGAGAAATTTGATTTTATCTCTAATGGTGTCTATTCCAAAGTGATTTGGTCCAATGATTGTGAAGGAGAGTCAGTGATACTTGACAGGTATGCCAAGTATACTTCAAAAAAAAAATTGACATGGACATCCCCTGATACTCCTCTGTTGACTTAGTACTCATGAATGACAAAAAAAAAAGAAGGAAAAGAAGGAAAAGAAAAAGAAAAAAAAAAGAAAAAGGAAATGAAGAAAAGTTGATATGAGTAGATTAGAAAATTGAATCACTCGGGTCTAAGTTGAACCACATGCAGTCTATACGATGGTCTAAGGGCAGATGATATTCATGCATCATACTCCGCTGTAATTTGAAACATTACAAGAGTATATCTCAGTGAGATAGTCTGGACTTAAATGGTGAAACTTGCATGCTCGGTTTCAACGTCCTAGAAGTTCAGGAGGAGAAAAGTCAGTGAAGTGTTCGGTGGAAAGTGAGGTATTTTTGACTTAACTGATCAAACATTATGCTCTAATGATCTGCTGAATGATGTTATTAGATTTAAAATTTGAAAGATCCTAATTAATCTCGCATGTGTTTTCATTTGATTTTCAAAAAAAAAAAATATAAACCGGATTTGAGTTGAGCGATGAAGTAATAACTAAGTTATTGGACAATGTGGAGCTGAAAAATCAGAGACTTGCAATCAATTTTGTGATGAGAAAGGAGGTGTCGCTCATATTATCCTACTGCGAGTGTTTTTTTCTAAGTGTTGAACAGAAAAATGGTGAGAAAAAGGTATGCACTCCTAGATCCAAGAGGAAGATTCAAAATACTGCAAGCCAGGTAAGTGTCTTAAATCTCTTCTCACTCAAGATTTTCGATTATTTCATACTTGCACACAGGGGGAGAATGTGTAGATGATGATTCAGAAGATGAAGATAATGAGACGATAATGATTCCATCAATGGAACTGAGAACGTATAGGAACAAAAGAAAAAGACAAGGTCAAAGTGGTCAGAGTTACTTCAAATTTAAGTCAAACTTGTCTGAGTGAATGTGGAGAAATGTGTTGTTAAGTGAAGCAAAGTCAAATATGTCTGAATCATGATGCGAATCCTGATGCGAAGTTGTG
>NW_010965625.1:993440-994793 GCF_000463585.1 Tarenaya hassleriana
TATTGATATGAACCCTGTCGTTTCGATGTTTAGTGAGTAGTTCCCTTGCTGTGGGTTAGGGATTTGGTATATAGGGATCTTTGGTTTTTAATTCGAGACTATGTAGTATTATTTATTTGATTCGGTTGTTTATTTTGTTCTTAATGCATTTGATCTTGTTGGCCACTTGATTGAATGAACTTAGGGTTTTAATTCGCATAGACATATGGGATGCTAACCTGGAAATAACTCAGTAAATGGAATAGGTATTTCATCGAGAGATGAATATTTGCCTAGGGATTATGATAGCGTTCGTTCATGCATCCAGGGTTTTAGACGATTGAATCGAGAGATTAGTAGGATAAAGCCTGGATAGTGAGATTAGACTTGAGAGAGTTAATCTCTACTTTAGAGCTTGAGTTCCCTGAATTGGATAGATAAACCACTTCGTTTGCATCTTTTGAAAGATCCTTGCATGGAAAGCAATCCCGAAGCCTACAGTGTTTTCCATTGATTGTCTACAACCGTTTTAGTTAATTGCTTTGTTCTCGACATTTCATTCTCCACATTCATATTATTTTTCTTGGATTTAGATTTGGATTTGAGTTTAACTCCTTTGCTTAATTTTGTCCCTGTGTTCGACCCTAGCTACTACACACGATCCGTACACTTGCGGTTAATTGTTGAGTCTAGGATATTATTACTTGATCATATTTCTACACCTAGATTTGCGACATCAAGTTTTTGGCACCGTTGCCGGGGACAATTTAAGCAACAAGATTAGATCTTGTCTAGTCTGGATCTTTTTGTTTTTCTTTTTCTTAAGTGATTTCTCACGTTTTTTTTGTTTGTCTGTTGTTTTTCGTTTGTGTGCAGGGTTCACTAGTGCATGATCAGGAGTTCTGGGATATCAGACCTAGTACCTCTTGATCCTAAACTTGAAAGAACCATCACACGCCTCCGACGGCAGCAAAGACAGATGGAGAACAACCGAGATTTTGCTCTTCCTGATGGTGTCGAAGGCAATGCTGACTCAACCTTTGCCCAATACAACACGCCTAAGCACACTGAGCTTTTGGCTGGTATTCGATTACCGGCCATCGACATGTCTAGTTTCTAGCTGAACCCGTCTACTATTCAGATGTTGGACAACAATGCTTTCTGGGGTAGGCCGAACGAAGACCCGAACGCACATTTAACTCGCTTTAAGATGATGTGTCGTTCTATCAAGAGAGATAACAAGGTGACAGAGGATACACTTCGCTTAATTGCTTTCCCTTGGACTCTCCTGGATGCTGCTTTGGAATGGTGTTATGATTTGATACCTGATTCCATCCACACCTGGGAACAGTTGGAAGTGCAGTTTATGTCAAA
>NW_010965625.1:995170-1002509 GCF_000463585.1 Tarenaya hassleriana
TGTCCTCAATGCTAAGCTCGAAGATTCCACTCGATCCCCTAGGACTGAACATTCGACGCCAACACAAGAGGAGCTCGGTATGTACGCACTAGATGAGAGAATCGAATGTGTGAACTATGTGGCCAACAACCCTACTCGAACGCGTACAATCCGGGGTGGAAAAATCATCCCAATCTCTCATACAAGTCAAATAGTGTTGAGAATCCCGCATCGAACAACTTCAGAGTATCCGACAACTCGAACCAGAGGATTCCTCCTGGCTTTGCTTTTCAATCCAGGGGTCCTAATCAGACATCCAACTACAGAGCTCCGGGACAATCCTACAACAATGTTGCATCTCCAGGTAATCTCGAATCTAACCCTGATACGTACGATCTCCTTAGTTTTTGCAGAGTCAAGAGAAGACGAATCAGGAATTTTGAGCTCAATTCGCAAGCATCGAGGATCACTTCAAGAACATAGACAACCATATTGCTCAGCTAGCATCAGCCATTCAAAGACCATCTCGGTCTCTTCCAGGTAACTCTAAGGCTAACCCTCGTGCGCATGTCAATGCTATTACCTTGAGAAGTGGTAAGCAGGTAGATTCTGGAGATCTACCGATGGTTGAGCAAGGCGATAGCTCGAGAACCACAGTTTTAGATACTGCTGATGAAACACCTGAGCCAGCTTACGTGCCTCCTCCTCCTAGATCACCACCAATACCGTTTCCATCTCGCCTGAGGAAGCACAACGAAGACAGCCAATTCGCGAAGTTCGTTGAGATGCTGAAGAAACTCGAGGTAACCATGCCATTCACTGACGCTATTTTGCAGATTCCCTCGTACACGAAGTACCTCAAGGACATTCTGACCAAGAAGAGGGTCGCTGAGAAAGAAACTATGGCGCTTACTGCCGAATGCAGTGCTTTGATCCGACACGAGCTCCCGCTTAAGCGGTCCGATCCAGGTAGCTTTTCAATCCCTTGTAAATTGGGTAATGTTTCCATCGATCGTGCACTCTGTGATCTAAGAGCTGCCTCAGTCTTCTTCCATTATCGATCTTCAAGAAGTTGAATGTGGGTGAGCTAAAACCTACTAGAATGACTCTCCAACTTGCCGATTGTTCTATCAAGTACCCCATTGGGATACTCGAGGATGTGCCGCTGAAAGTCAGAAATTTCTATATCCCGGTTGATTTCGTGGTTCTCGACATGGATGAAGACTCTAAGGTACCTATCATTCTTGGTCGTCCATTCCTTAACACTGCAGATGTTGTTATCCATGTTAGAGCAGATAGACTAACAATGAAGATTGGAGATGAGACGGTGGAGTTCACTTTGGACAAAAATCTCAAACAACCGTCATCAAAAGAATCTGCTTGCTTCATCAACACCACTCGACAGTACTGCTCAAAATGTCAAACCGATCGTTTCAGATCATGGAACCGATCGGTTTGAGCATGATCCCAAAGCCAAAATTCTACAGAAAGTCGAACCGATCGGTTCACGACCTTCAACCGATCGTTTCGAAAACAAAGTTTGAAGCAAAAAGTTACAGAAAGTCAAACCGATCGTGTCGCATTGTGAAACCGATCGGTTCGAGCACCCCTTTCGAGCTTCGGAGTTACAGAACTTGGAACCGATCGGTTCTACATTCTCTAACTAATCGGTTCAGACCCCAACAGATCGGAAGGCCTCACTTTCATCTCGCATGGGCAATCGGTTCAGACCCCAACACGATACAATGCCTCACTTTCATCTCGCATGGGCGCTCACGACCTCTCTCACTCAGTTCAACAGGTCACTAGCCTATCAGACCACCATTCTCATACACTTCATGATCCAGGTTGGCGACAGATCAATAATCTTCGCCTGTTAGACCCGTATGGTAGCTAAGAAGGTTCGGTCAAGCTAACGACCTTAAACAAGCGCTTCCGAGAGGCAACCCGAGTTTTTAGGCTAGTTTTTCTTTCCTTTCTTTTCTTATCACCAGGTCGAGTTCTAATGAGGAGCTATTGAGGAGGCAAGGAAGCTAGCTATGCAATAGACGTAGGCAGACTTAAGTGCGAGTGAACGAACATCGCGAGCTAAGTATTCTTTTCCCTTTTTGATTTACTTCTCTCTTTACTCATTTTATTGGTTACCTCTACTAGATGAGAATTGACACCGAGGACAGTGTCTAGTTCAAGTCTGGGAGAGGATTCGTCTAACGCCAAAGCATATCTATTTAGAGTAGTGTTGCCTGCATATTTTTTTTCTTTTCATTTTTTAGTTGCATGTGCACATAGAATGTTCTAGGATCATATAGTTTGTTTTTAGGACTATGCATTTACATATAGTGTTTAGAACATATAAAATCACGTGCATAAAACCCGTTTTGAGCATTGATGTGATGATTTATGGCCTGAGAGAGTAGAAACATCTTGAAAACATGGTGATCCGTTGAACGTGGCTAAGTTTTATCGAATTGATTGCTTGACCTTTAGGAGTTTCTAGAATGACTCATGGGATAGAAATCGTTGGTTAGAACCCATAGGACCGATGTTGTCGAGTCAAGTAGAAAAGTTTCTATACGAGCCTTTCCCATATTTGCTGAAATCGGTAAAGTCTATTATCAAATGCATTCTTATTTCTTTATGTGCAGAAAAAGATAGTGAGCATCTCGACACTCCGCTGTCATCATCTCGTCAACGAAAATCGTTCGAGGACATGAGTGCATCGATTTGATGGTTCCGGGGTAAGTTGTGGGTCGGGTTATTCAATAAAAGAAATCGAAAAAAAAAGATGAATAAGAACCCTTCAACTTCAACGTCTTAGGAACCCGAGATGCTAGCAAAAGAAAAAAAAAGAAAAATCTAGCTAGATGAAAGAAGAGAAAAAGAAGAAGAAAAAGAACGAATGTCGAAAGCGTACACTAGACACGATTAGGTAGAATGGTTTAATAGGTTCGAGAAACATGCTTGATAGATAATTGAAGTCTTTGGATTGGTTCTAGGTAACGGTATAGATCCATGGCTAGGAAAGATTATCCTTTAGAGAGGGAGATCATACTAGACAGACTTGATCATTGTTCATGGGGATCTAGGTCGGATAGAGGATTCACTCTCGATTATCATTTTGAAGTATGTCATTGTCTCGCCCTCATTTCAGATTGTTTTTCACGGAGTATTTGCTCGAGGACGAGCAATGGTTTAAGTCTGGGGAGTTTGATAACACGTACTTTGGGTAATGTTTTGATATAGGATGTCTAACGTATTTGACTCGGTTTTACATAATTGTAGACATTCTAGGGCACATTTGGCTTCGATATTGCATGGTTGTGTTCTTTGGTGTTTAAACAGGTTTTCACGCATAAAAAGAGCAAAAGGAGTGGAAAACATGGGTTACGGAACATCACGGACGAAACGGGAACATTTGGAGTGTTTCCAGGGAAAATGTGAAGCTCAGACGTTAGAATTTGCAAGTCTAATAACTTTCACTCTCCAAGTCAAAATAATGAATTATTGGAAAGCTCTCTTCGATATCTACGCATAGACACCAAGATCACCCAAATCCGATATCGGAGCAGGAAGTTATGAATGAATTCGTGAAGCCCATCAAAACTGCTCAGAAACACGACAAGATCGGTTCGGGTTTAGTGAAACGATCGGTTCGGCATCGCAGAAATTGGAAAATTGCTCAGAAAGTGTAACCGATCGGTTTGGCTTTGCCGAAACGATCGGTTCGACCCCTAGATTTGGGGAAACTTCCAATTTTGCCAAACCGAAGTGAAATAAGAGGGAAAAACCTCTAGGTCGAAAATAATTCAAGCTTTACACAGAGAATACACCCTAGAGCACACAAAAGGGGGCGATTATCAAGAGGCAAGAGATCGGAGTAGAAGACGGAGATCACGAAGCCGAGAAATCGACTAAGCATTCCTCTTTCCTTCTATTTTACGATGTTTTGTTGTATTGATATGAACCCTGACGTCTCGATGTTTAGCGAGTAGTTCTCTTGCTGTGGGTTAGGGATTTGCGGTGTAGGGATCTTTGGTTTTTAATTCCAGACTATGTGGTATTATTTATTTGATTCAGTTTATTGAGTTGTTCTTAATGCGTTTGATCTTGTTGGCCACTTGATCGAATGAACTTAGGGTTTTAATTCGCATAGACATATGAGATTCTAATCTAGAAATAACTCAGTAAATGGAACAAGTATTGCCTCGAGAGATGAATATTTGCCTAGGGATTATGATAGCGTTTGTTCATGCATCCAGGGTTTTAGACAATTGAATCGAGAGATTAGTAGGATAAAGCATGGATAGTGAGATTAGACTTGAGAGAGTTAATCTCTGTTGGTTTAGTGCTCTATGATGTACTGATTATGAGCTTTGTTCAGATACATTCGATGTATTGATACTTTCTATATGTTTTTTTATGAGACTATTTTGTTCATTACATGTTCCTGCATGCTAGATCTGTTATGAAATCCATGTATCATTATGAATGATACTAAACTCCCTAGTCTTGTGTCATTATGGGAATAACGACATAATAAGACTAGTATGATGTGTGATTGATGATCACATAGATGATCATAGGTATTGGATACGATCACAATCATAGGTATTCATTGGAGAACGGAATACTGGACTGACCCGCATGAGATTGTCACATGGACTAGCGTCATGACTTGAATCTCATACGACGATTCCATGATTAGATCCTAAGACCTGAGATATCTACAGAATCCAACATGAGAAGTTGCGTGCTTTGATTACGTCAAACGTCCTGCGTAACAGGAGGACTATAAAGGCGTGTATCAAGTACGAAACGAATCATGTACTGGATTGTAGATAGTCAAAACGGGATTTGTACCTCTCGTAAAAGAGAGAGATATCGCTGGGCCCCTCGTGTGAGCAAGACTGTAGAAATGTGTGGCCGCACTATAGACGAACGTCGTCTATTTCAGACAGTCGAACTCAGTGAACGAGAAAGCAGTCGAATCAGATAAGGTGGCTTGTCCATGCCTTATGTTCGACATATGATATCGCGATACAAAAGGATCATCAGTCGGAATCATCACTGGCTTTCGTATGATCACAAACAAACTCTATTCGAGATAGGTAGTCATAGTGTCTTGCTAGAGACCGCCTATGACTTGTATACCCGAAATAGAGATTTCGGGTTATACTGCTATATCGAATGAGCCTACAGGGTCACACACAATAGGGATGGACAAGTACGTGTGCTAAATTATCCCGATTAGGAATCCTAATTGGATTGAGATTCCTAATTGGAATAGGAATCCTAATGGGATTAGGAATCCTATTATGTATAGGAATCCTAATGAGATTAGAATTCTATTACATCTAGGAAACCTAATGAGATTAGAATTCTAATAGGTTTAGGAAACCTAATTAGATTAGGATTCCTAGTAATCTATTCCTTGTCAAATTAGGATTTTTGGAAAGTCTATATAAGGAGAATGTCTTCTAGGATTTTAAGTTTAAAAAGAAGAAAAAAAAGAAAAAAAAGGAGAAGAAAAATAAAACCCTAAGCCTCCAAAAACCTTGCACACAAGAGAGATCGAGATCTCTAGTCCTAGCAGACAAGTTCCAAGGTGTTGGAATCCATCCCGACGTGTGGATACGTGTAGAGGGCGAGGTAATTTCCTGCCTTTCGTGATCAGACGTGTTCTTCGATTGATACAGGCCCCGGATCGATTGAGGTAAGCGTTCTAACGTTTCTACGATTCATTAGAAGCATGGTTCTAGGGTTTATTAAATTTTTTGTTTTACATCCGCTGCGCAAACCCTAGAATCGATCTCTTAGGAATAGGATTCGCTCTAGAGATCCCAGGAAATCCAACAATGGTATCAGAGCCTGGTTGCTCTGTTTTGATTTCATAGAACCCGATCACGCATGTTTTAGGATTTGAATTGTTTGAATCCATGTTTGCTTTGATATCTATGCATGTTTGATGATTGAATCTAGTGTAGATTGCATGTTTCATGTTGCATAGAGTGCAGGAGTTCGAATTTTGGGTGTACAGAAGAATTCGGTTCAGTTTCGGGTCTGATCGGATCTGAGAACGCGGGGAAACGTGATCTGATCACAGAGACCTACCTTAGACCGTCCGTTCTGGTAAGTCGGAACGTACGGTCCAAGGGTGACAGACTGATTGGCACGGAACGGAAGGTTGGACCGTCCGTTCTGCCATGCAGAACGTCCGTTCTACTAGGCAGAACATCCGTTCTGACTTTTGCAGTCGAGACCGAACGTCGAAATTTTTCGTTTTCAAGGTCCGATTATGCAATCGTTGCTTAATCTGATCAACTGTGACTCAAATAGACATGATTCATTCTTATGGATGGTCCATAGTGAATGAATACATGTAACTTAATCAAGATATAGTATATGCTTGATTGAGTGGGAGCTCCGAGATTGGGATTACATAATCGAATGGATGGTCTATTCGGATTATGAACAATCGTTGCACAGAAACCGATTAGATCTAGAAGCTCTATAAGTAAAGCACTTGTCAAGGCCTCGATCGTACGTGTCATGGGCCATGCCAAAGCTGGGTGTGCAGTATTATCTTGGTGAGGCAAGATGGAGAAATGGTGGTTCTCATAGCTTGAAAGTAGATGCTTGATCTAGGTGCGGTTTTGAAAATCCCTTATTCATGTAATGCTAAGTGTGTACCTCCCATTACTAGAGCGCCTGTCAAGGCATCGATCGTCTGTAACACGGGTCATGCCAAAGCTGAGCGTGCAGGATTATCTTTGTGAGGCAGGGTAGCAAATCGTGGTTCCTACAGCTTGAATATGGTTTATCTTGGGTTAAGTTGTCAAGTTTTGACTTGAAACTTAATGGTACAGATGAGACGAGTATGCAATGATATTTGATATCATAGTCTCATAAAGGATCTAAGAGTCATATTAGATATGATTGACATTAGATGTCTACCTAAATAGCATAAGGATAGGTGTAACAACTTGTTATTATGTGAAATACGGATCTTAGTCCCATAATGGAAACTTATTGTAGGGTTAATTTTCTTTATGGGAATATAGCTCATCTTTGCATATGTGTTGTCATTGTTTGATGATGGACTAGCTGGTAGTAGATCATAGATAGATTGACACTGATTGATGATAAACTAGCTGGTAGTAGATCATTAATAGAATCTGCATTTTGTTTTGTTTGTTCTGTTTTGTCTCTTTTGTAGGACATGGCGTCAACCGATAGCGTACCGAGTTTGACGATGCGATCTATCCTTGAGAAGGATAAATTGACCGGGACAAACTTCTTAGACTGGTATCGTAACTTGAGAATAGTTCTCAAGCACGATAAGAAGTCATACGTCCTGGAA
>NW_010965625.1:1003344-1003723 GCF_000463585.1 Tarenaya hassleriana
GGAATATAGCTCATCTTTGCATCTGTGTTGTCATTGTTTGATGATGGACTAGCTGGTAGTAGATCATAGGTATGTAGACACTGATTGATGATGGACTAGCTGGTAGTAGATCATTGATAGAATCTGCATGTAGATGTGTTTTCATTCTGTTTTGTCTTTTTCTGTAGGACATAGCGTTAACCGGTATTGTACCGAAGTTGACGATGCGATCTATCCTTATGAAGAAAGGATCTAAGAGTCATATTGGATATGATTGACATTAGATGTCTACCTAAATAGCATAAGGTTGAGTGTAAAAACTTGTTCTTATGTGAAATACGGATCTTAGTCCCATATAGAAAATTATTGTAGGGTTAGTTTTCTTTATGGGAATATAGCT
>NW_010965625.1:1004162-1005219 GCF_000463585.1 Tarenaya hassleriana
GGACTTCTGGTCCGTCCGTTCCAGACCCTTCCGTCTTGGTTTTTCCGTCGTTTTTCTCGTGCGTTTTGTCCTTCCCTGCGTGTGTGACCCTGTAGGCTCATTCGACATAGCAGTATAACCCGAAATCCCTATTTCGGGTATACAAGTCATAGGCGGTCTCTAGCAAGACACTATGACTACCTATCTCGAATAGAGTTTTGTTTGTGATCATACGAAAGCCAGTGATGATTCCGACTGATGATCCTTTTGTATCGCGATATCATATGTCGAACATATGGCATGGACAAGCCACCTTATCTGATTCGACTGCTTTCTCGCTCATTGAGTTTGACTGTCTGAAATAGACGACGTTCGTCTATAGTGTGGCCACACATTTCTACAGTCTTGCTCACACGAGGGGCCCAGCGATATCTCTCTCTTTTACGAGAGGTACAAATCCCGTCTTGACTATCTACAATCCAGTACATGATTCGTTTCGTACCTGATACACGCCTTTATAGTTCTCCTGTTACGCAGAACGTTTGACGTATTCAAAGCACGCAACTCCTCATGTTGGATTCCGTAGATATCTCAGGTCTTAGGATCCAATCATGGAATCGTCGTATGAGATTCAAGTCATGACGCTAGTCCATGTGACAATCTCATGCGGGTCAGTCCAGTATTCCGTTCTGCAACGAATACCTATGATTGTGATCGTATCCAATACCTATGATCATCTATGTGATCATCAATCACACATCATACTAGTCTTATTATGTCGTTATTCCCATAACGACATAAGACTAGGGAGTTTAGTATCATTCATAATGATACATGGATTTCATAACAGATCTAGCATGCAGGAACATGTAATGAACAAAATAGTCTCATAAAAAAACTTATAGAAAGTATCAATACATCGAATGTATCTGAACAAAGCTCATAATCAGTACATCATAGAGCACTAAACCAGCAATCTCCCACTTGCTCTAATCATGAACTGCTAAACATCTAATGCCCATATCCCTAACATGACCCTCATGCTTCGACGAAGGGAAAGGCTTCGTCAATGGATCGG
>NW_010965625.1:1006081-1033670 GCF_000463585.1 Tarenaya hassleriana
ACCCGTCCGACTCGGTTTTCCGTCGTTTTCTCTCGTGTATTCGTCCTTCCCTGCGTGTGTGACCCTGTAGGCTCATTCGACATAGCAGTATAACCTGAAATCCCTATTTCGGGTATACAAGTCATAGGCGGTCTCTAGCAAGACACTATGACTACCTATCTCGAATAGAGTTGGTTCGTGATCTTACGAACACTAGTGATGATTCCGGCTGATGATCCTTTTGTATCGCGATATCATATGTCGAACATAAGGCATGGACAAGCCACCTTATCTGATTCGACTGCTTTCTCGTTAACTGAGTTTGACTGTCTGAAATAGACGACGTTCGTCTATAGTGCGGCCACACATTTCTACAGTCTTGCTCACACGAGGGGCCCAGCGATATCTCTCTCTTTTACGAGAGGTACAAATCCCGTTTTGACTATCTACAATCCAGTACATGATTCGTTTTGTACCTGATACACGCCTTTATAGTCCTCCTTTTACGCAGGACGTTTGACGTAATCACAGCACGCAACTCCTCATGTTGGATTCTGTAGATATCTCAGGTCTTAGGATCCAATCATGGAATCGTCGTATGAGATTCAAGTCATGACGCTAGTCCATGTGACAATCTCATGCGGGTCAGTCCAGTATTCCGTTCTGCAACGAATACCTATGATTGTGATCGTATCCAATACTTATGATCATCTATGTGATCATCAATCACACATCATACTAGTCTTATTATGTTGTTATTCCCATAATGACATAAGACTAGGGAGTTTAGTATCATTCATAGATGATCATAGGTATTGGATACGATCACAATCATAGGTATTCGTTGCAGAACGGAATACTGGACTGACCCGCATGAGATTGTCACATGGACTAGCGTCATGACTTGAATCTCATACGACGATTCTATGATTGGATCCTAAGACCTGAGATATCTACAGAATCCAACATGAGGAGTTGCGTGCTTTGATTACGTCAAACGTCCTGCGTAACAGGAGGACTATAAAGGCGTGTATCAGGTACGAAACGAATCATGTACTGGATTGTAGATAGTCAAGACGGGATTTGTACCTCTCGTAAAAGAGAGAGATATCGCTGGGCCCCTCGTGTGAGCAAGACTGTAGAAATGTGTGGCCGCACTATAGACGAACGTCGTCTATTTCAGACAGTCGAACTCAGTGAACGAGAAAGCAGTCGAATCAGATAAGGTGGCTTGTCCATGCCTTATGTTCGACATATGATATCGCGATACAAAAGGATCATCAGTCGGAATCATCATTGGCTTTCGTATGATCACAAACAAACTCTATTCGAGATAGGTAGTTATAGTGTCTTGCTAGAGACCGCCTATGACTTGTATTATCGGAATGGAGATTCTGCGTTTTACTGCTATTCCGGATGAGCCTACAGGGTCACACACAATAGGGATGGACAAGTACGTGTGCTAAATTATCCCGATTAGGAATCCTAATTGGATTGAGATTCCTAATTGGAATAGGAATCCTAATGGGATTAGGAATCCTATTATGTATAGGAATCCTAATGAGATTAGAATTCTATTACATCTAGGAAACCTAATGAGATTAGAATTCTAATAGGTTTAGGAAACCTAATTAGATTAGGATTCCTAGTAATCTATTCCTTGTCAAATTAGGATTTTTGGAAAGTCTATATAAGGAGAATGTCTTCTAGGGTTTTAAGTTTAAAAAGAAGAAAAAAAAGAAAAAAAAGGAGAAGAAAAATAAAACTCTAAGCCTCCAAAAACCTTGCACACAAGAGAGATCGAGATCTCTAGTCCTAGCAGACAAGTTCCAAGGTGTTGGAATCCATCCCGACGTGTGGATACGTGTAGAGGGCGAGGTAATTTCCTGCCTTTCGTGATCAGACGTGTTCTTCGATTGATACAGGCCCCGGATCGATTGAGGTAAGCGTTCTAACGTTTCTACGATTCATTAGAAGCATGGTTCTAGGGTTTATTAAATTTTTTGTTTTACATCCGCTGCGCAAACCCTAGAATCGATCTCTTAGGAATAGGATTCGCTCTAGAGATCCCCGAAAACCCAACAATCTCTACTTTAGAGCTTGAGTTCCCTGAATTGGATAGATAAACCACTTCGTTTGCATCTTTTGAAAGATCCTTGCATGTAAAGCAATCTCGAAGCCTGCAGCGTTTTCCATTGATTGTCTACACTCGTTTTAGTTAATTGTTTTGTTCTCGACATTCCATTCTGCACATTCCTATTATTTTTCTTGGATTTAGATTTGGATTTGGGTTTAACTCTTTTGCTTAATTTTGTCCGTGTGTTCGACCCTAGCTACTATACACGATCCGTACACTTGCGGTTAATTGTTGAGACTAGGATATTATTAGTTGATCATATTTCTACACCTAGATTTGCGACATCAAGCTCCGAGAATATTCCTGAAATGCTCAATAGTCATTCTCTTAAGTTCTTTCTCCTTATAGATACGCTAACCTGCATCATTTATCAGCAATCGGATAGCATTAGTTGACTACCTAGGAACCACAATCCGATGAAAAAACTTTGTATTATGATTCCCCTCGGAAGGCCATTGGATTCTGGACTTCTGCTTGAGGAAAGTTTCCTTGGCCTTGAACAGAAAAGCCCACTGTGTCCTCAACCTTGATTCATGCTCGACTGTTGCTGGTGATGGATCAATCAGGAGATTATGTTGAGCAACCTTAAGGTTCTCTAATGCTTGCTCAACCCTTACTTGAATATTTCTAAAAGATTCTCTATTCAGGATACGTAGCTCCCCTTTAAGCCTTTTCTATTTTGTAGCAAGACGGTACATGTGAGTGCCCTGGATGCACCCGCTGTTCCAATTCTCCAAAACATGCAACCTAAAATCAGCATGTTTAGTCAAGTGATTCATAAACTTAATTGCAGTGCATCTTGATTGAGGGATTTGGGCACTACAAAAAAATGCCAAATTCCAACGGATTTTTCCAACGGATGTCCGTTGGCAATATTCCAACGGATTTCTAACGGAATTCCCACAGATGTATAACGGACACGTCCGTTAGAAATCCGTTGAAAATTTTCAACAGCACATCAACGGATATCAGTGTTGGACATTTTCCACGCAAATTTCGATGGGCATTCCGTTGGAAATAACGTTCGACTAGTTCCAACGGGCTCCCGTTGGAATAATCCGAACGTTATCAAACGCAGGAAGGATTCCAACGGATGTCCGTTGGAACTAGTCGAACGTTAATTATTCCAACGGACATCCGTTGGAATCTTTAACGGTCGACGAAATTCAACGGATTTCTAACGGATGTCCGTTGGAATTTTCTCTATTTAAACCATCCAACCATTTTTCTCCAAAACCACTCTCTAAATCATTCTTCTACTATCTTTACACCAACAATTCTTCCAAAAATGGCTTCTTCAACAAATCCGAATATTTGTTCATCCCGACAGTGGATATATGAAAGAGTTAATCCGATTACAAAAGAGGTAACACAAGAATTCATTACCGGTTTGGAACAATTTATGAATTTTGCTTCCATGCAGCCGTTGTGCCAAGAACGTGGAAAAATGTTATGTTCATGTACAAGTTGTCACAATTTTAAATATCACAGTCAAGAAGATGTTTGTAAATATCTATTTCGAAGGGGATTTGTGGAAGACTATTACATTTGGTGATTTCATGGAGAAGAAGTTCGGACAATCACAGTAACGGGACAACATGTGTCGGCCGATCAGAGGTATGATGTAGATGAAGTTATAAGAAATCCTTATGTTGAAAAGGTGACAGATGCTTTTCCTGGGGCATTGGTTGATCAAAACTCATCACAAGAGGAGGAGCCAAACGTCGAAACAAAACGGTTTTTCGACATGTTGCATATGGCAAATCATCCTATCTATGAAGGATGTAAAGAAGGTCAGTCTCGTTTATCTCTCACATCAAGATTGATGAGTATGAAAACGGATTACAATGTCACCAAAAGTTGCATGGATTCATTTTGTCAAATATTGCGTGAGTATTTACCTGTAAATAACGAAGCTCCAGAATGTATTATGATACGAAGACTATGTTGAAGAATTTGGGAATGCCTTATGAAAAGATTGATGTTTGCAAAAATGGTTGCATGCTCTACTGGGGTGAAGAAAAAGAATTGGTTAAGTGTAAATTCTGTGGGGCTAATAGATACCGTCCGAGTAAGAATGTACGGAGACAAACTCCGTATAAAAAGATGTTCTATATGCCGGTATCGTACAGATTGAAGCGTTTGTATGAATCACAACAAACGGCTTCGCATATGAGATGGCATGCCTCGCATTCTGCCGTTGATGGAGAAATGCAACATCCATCGGATGCTTTGGCGTGGAAAAACTTCAACATGATATTTCCTCAATTTGCTGTTGAGCCTAGGAATGTGTATCTTTGTTTGTGCACTGATGGCTTTAGTCCGTACGGACAGTCTGGC
This sequence comes from Tarenaya hassleriana, assembly GCF_000463585.1. NCBI lineage: Eukaryota > Viridiplantae > Streptophyta > Magnoliopsida > Brassicales > Cleomaceae > Tarenaya > Tarenaya hassleriana. The sequence goes on from NW_010965625.1 coordinate 1,010,538, forward strand.
ATGTAGTATTCATTATGGCCCGTTATATTTTCTCCGTACAACTTACCATCTGAGATGTGCATGAAAAGAGAATTTATGTTTTGACATTGTTGATTCCTGGCCCAGAACATCTGAAGAAGAGTTTTGATGTGTATTTACAACCGCTCATTAAGGAGTTGAAGGATTTGTGAGATATTGGAGTCCCTGCTTACGACGTAAGTGTGAAACAAAATTTTACATTTAGAGCGGTTGTTATCAGGATGGAGCACACATGGAAGACTTGCATGTCCGTTTTGCATGGAGAAAACCAAAGCATTTCAGTTGAGACATGGGAGAAAGTCGTGCTGGTTTGACTGTCATCGCAGATTTCTTCCAAGGAATCATCCATTCAGACAAAATCGTATGCTTTTTACCAAATGTAAAATCGTTACAGAGGAAGGACCTGTTATGCAAACCGGAGAGCAAATTTATTCTGAGCGAATAAATAGTGGATATTTAGATGATTTGCAAGCTTCTGTGCAATGTGGAGGTAATTTTGGGCATAAGAAGTGCAAAGGATTTGGTGATTGATATAACTGGTATAAGCGTAGTATTTTTTGAGATTTGCCTTACTGGAGTTTGCTAACGCTTCGACACAATCTGGATGTTATGCATATAGAGAAAAACCTTTTTGATAACATCATCAACACCGTTCTGAATGTGCCAGGGAGAAGTAAAGACAACATCAACTCGAGGAAGGACTTGAAAGATATATGCAAGAGAAAAGAGTTGGAGTTGACACGTGATGGTCACACACCAGTGCCGATATTCAGACTCACAAGACCAGGTAAAACAGTTTTGTTTAAATGGTTAAAACAGTCATGATTGCCATGTATTCATGCAAAGACTCATTCCCATTGCATTTGCGGAGCTATTGAAACCAAGTGTCCACAGAGCATTATGCGGTATCAGCACATTCTTCCGAGATATATGTGTAAGATCTCTGAAAAGAAGTAACCTAGAGGTTTTGAAAGACAACATCCTTGAGATACTTTGCGCCTTGAAAAAGGTATTTTCACCTTCATTTTTTGATGTGATGGAACATTTACCTATTCATTTACCAGATGAGACGATATACGGAGGTCCAGTACAGTTTAGATGGATGTATCCATTTGAGCGATTTTTTTTCCATCTAAAAAAGAAGGCAAAAAACAAAGCAGCGGTGGAAGGATCTATCGTCAAACATTATTTGTTAGAGGAGATCTCCTACTTCAGTTCTTTCTATTTTGAATCTCATATCTAGACGAAAAAAAGGAGGTCTACCAACGAAGACGATAGAAGTTATCTTTACCAATATGATTCATGTTTCGGACTTATTCCCGAAAGTTTTCTAACTACTGGACGACTCGGCGGCAAGTCTGAAGAATATTGGTTAACTGAACAAGAGTACAATCACATCGCCACATATATATTGTTGAACTGTGAAGAACTTAAGCCATACAAAAGGTACATATTTATATACAAATTAAATGACTTTATTAATGAATTAATTATACCTTATATATTTTTACTAATAACATATTTTTAAGACTTTTTGACGAGGATGGCTTGGCAACATATCATATTCTTAGTGGAGAGGAACTTGAAGGAATGAAGGAACAACATTATGCATCTTGGCTTCGAGACTATGTAAGTACTATTTATATGTGTGTGTTTTTATTGTTCATCATATAATATATATATGGAGAAAAGTCATTTGCTGGCCGATAATGTTCATCCAAGGATACACGTTTCACACTTACGATCATGGGAAACATAAATCCACGTTCAACTATGGAGTTTGTATAAAAAGCGAGTCATTTGAATATCCTGATTTCTTTGGAATTCTTCGGCAGATTTTCCAACTCCAGTATCCAGGATTAGTCGGGTTGAAAACAATCATATTCAGATGTGATTGGTTTGATACAACGTCGGGACGCGGTTCACGGAAAAATCGATGGGGAGGTGTTGACATAAATTCGAAACGTTCATATGCAAAGTATGATCCTTTTATACTTTCTGATCAGGCAGACCAAGTATGCTTCATTCCATATCCGAAACATTATGCGACATCGGTGAAACGACGACGAGAAGATCAATGGTCGGCTGTTTTGAAGATTAACCCATGAAGATTAATCGTGGATTCGTCGACAATACAAGATCTCGATGAACCAATATTGCAAGAGCAACTCGAAGATCTGATTCTTCATATCCAACTAGATGATTACGACGATACACTTGCACTTCCTGACATAGACGACGAGTTACTTGATGATTCGTCAAACGTACAAGACGATATCGACGAATTCGTTTCGGACCATGATATAACTCCGGATGATGAAAGTGATGAAAATTCTATGTAGACTTGTTTCTTTTTATTGTTTTTATATTTATTTGTATTTTGAGGCATTTTATTTTTTTTAAAAAAAAATTGTTCAATCCCAACGGACATCCGTTGGAATTTAATCGCGGAAATCGAATGGTCACCAGTATTCCAACGGATGTCCGTTGGAACTTTCCAATGGATGCCCGTTGTAATTGGTGAAACATTAAATCTGTTCCACACACCTGGCGTCAATCCTCTGATATTTTCCAACGGATGCCCGTTAGAATATGGATTTCCAACGGATGCCTCTACAACTATTTATGCAAATGCTTTTGATTTAATTCATTCATATATTTGGACGACACCATGTTTTTCTGTTGACAATTACAAATACTTTATTACATTTATCGATGAAAAGACAAAACACACTTGGTTAACTTTATTAAAGAGGAAAAGCGATACTTTCGATGCTTTCAAACACTTTTGTGCATTAGTGTCTAATCAATTTGGATGCAAGATAAAGTGTTTTCGTACAGATAACAGTGGGAAGTACACGGGCAAAACCTTCCGAACCTTTCTTCTGGAACAAGGCATTTGCATCAAAGGTCATGTCCGCACGCACTCCACAATAAAACGGAGTCGTCGAGCGAAAGAATCGTCATTTGATGGAAGTTGCTTGAACATTACTCTTCCATCGCCAAGTTTCGAGGACCTATTGGAGTTTTGCGGTTTAAACCGCTTGTTACCTTATTACCCGATTGCCAACACAAGTGCTTGATGATTATTCCCTATTCGAGCTTATGTTTCATCGTAAGGATTCGATATACCACCTTCACACATTTGGTTGTGTTTGTTTTGTGTACCTTGATGCAGGACAAAGAGACAAACTCGACCATCGAAGCCTTCAGTGCATCTTCCTTGGTTATCCGACCAACCAAAAGAGTTACACTTCTTATTACCCACCGACTCGCAGAACATTTACTTCTCGAGAGGTTCGCTTTGTGGAAGAATTCAGATACTTTGACAAAAAGAATTGGAAAGAGTTGGAAAATCTTACACAACCAGGCACTGACTATGATGTTTCTTTACGAAGACTTCTTACATCTATGCGTCATCTAAACTCTTCCGTCAATCCTCCTTCATGGGCCTCAATTGAAAATGAAAATTCAGTTGGGCCACAGCTTATTTCTACTCCTAATACTCCATTAGCTTCTTCTTCCCCTATTGTTTTCAATGACATCGCAGGTTTGTGTCTTCCTTATTCGATTGACGAACCACCATGCACCGACGAACGATTTCAGGAGGATATCCCCATGCAGACACTAGATTCTACAACACCTGTCAAAGAACAAACCTCTGATGAAGATCTTCCACAACAGGGGAATGCACAACAATCGATCTTCCCATTCATGACGTTCTAGCCTCCTCAACGTCGACCCCACCATGTCTCCGTCGGGGGACAAGACCACGATGCCCTCCTCCGTATCTTCAATCCTATGCTCATTTTTCATTATCTGCTTATCCGACAGAATCTCAATGCTTTTTAAGTGCCATTTTACAGGAAAGTGAACTGTATTCATATGAAGAAGCGAAGGATAATGAAAAATGACAAAAAGCAATGGCTGAAGAGATCAAAGCTTTGGAAAGAAATGGGACATGGGAAATGATGTATCCTCCGAAAGACAAGCATGTGGTTGGATCAAAATGGGTTTACAAAATTAAATACAGTTCTCTATGAAGGACTTAGAGGAAGCTGTCTATGTCCTAGGCATCAAGATCTATAGAGATAGATCTCGAAAGCTTCTTGCCCCAAGTCAGAGTACATACATCGACAAAGTTCTGAATCAGTTCAGAATGCAAGAGTCAAAGAGAGGACTCTTGCCGATGTGTCATGGCGTTATTCTCAGCAAGACTCAGTGTCTTAAGACACGTGATGAGCGAGAACATATGGATAGGATCTCATATGCTTCGGCAATAGGATTTATCATGTATGCCATGTTATGTACTAGGCCGGATGTATCGTACGCGTTAAGCATTACAAGCATATACCAGTCGAATCCAGGAAAGTCACACTGGATCGCGGTCAAGAATATCCTTAAGTACTTGAGAAGGACTAAGGATTTATTCTTGATATATGGTGGATTGGAAGACGAGCTCGCTATAAAGGGTTATACCGATGCTAGTTTCCAATTGGACCAAGATGACTACATATCGCAATCAGGCTATGTCTTCTGCTTGAATGGAGGCGCTGTTATTGGAAGAGTTCCAAATAGGCCACCATAGTAGATTCTACTACAGAGGCTGAGTACATTGCCGCATCGGATGTAGCGAAGGAAGCTGTTTGGATCATGAAGTTTTTGGGTGACCTGGGCGTCGTTTCCTAGCGTTGTGAACCCCATTGCGTTATACTGTGATAACAATGGGGCGATAGCACAAGCTAAGGAACCTAGGTCACACCAACGATCTAAACATATACTCAGACGGTTTCACCTCATAAGGGAAATCGTAGACAGAGGCGATGTGCACATATGCAAGATATCGACGGATGACAACATAGCCGACCCCTTGACGAAGCCCCTCCCATCGTCAAAGCATGAGGGTCACGTTCGGGGTATGGGACTTAGATGTATTGTAGATCATACTTAGAGCAAGTGGGAGACTGATGGTTGTAATGCTCTATGATGATCATACGATATGAAAACTATGTATGACAGGATGATTTCATTGGATGAATGCATTGTTTGTTCATTATTTATTTTGCATATTTGATAACTAATGACATCCATGGATCGTTACGAACGATCCAAAATTTCTTAGTCACTTGTCATTGTGGGAGCAACGATGAATTAAGACTAACATGAGGCATGATGGATGATCATGGTGATGATCATGTGTATTGGATACGGATCATGGTCATGGGTACTTGTTTGGAACAAGTGACTGGATGACTCGCGTGAGATTGTCGATTGGATTTTATCCATGACTTGAATCTCACTTGATGATTCACTTTGGATCCTCAGATCTGAGATATCTATTGTATCCATTATGAGGAGTAATGTACTTTGACTGCATCAAACGTCGTCTTTAACCGGATGATTATAAAGGCGTGGCTCGGGTACATTACGAATCATGAAGTGGATAGTAGATAGTCAAGATGGAACTTTGTCCTTATCGAAAGAGAGAGATATCGCTTAGGCCCGTCGTAGGAGTGAGACTGTAGAAATGTGTGGCTGCACTGTAGATGAATGTCATCTATCTCTTACAGTCTACTTGGGTTACGACAAAGCAATCGAACTATGAGTTCAATTATGATATCATGAGACAAAGAGGATCATCGTTAGAGCTATCTCTGGCTTTTCGGTTAGATCACATCTAACTCTTTCCGCTACGGGTAATCATAATGTCTTGTTAGAGACTGCTTATGATTTGTAAAGCGAGATTGGATCTCGGGTTTACTGCCGTAGTTGGAGGAGCCTAAAGGGTCACATACAAATGGGAAGGACGTGTATGAACGAGATCGATCGGACGAGAAAAATCGGATTTTTCTCTGTTTTGAGGTCTGGTCTGGAGTTGATCAAGAGTTGGTCAGTCGGACCAGACGGACTTGGGAGAGGCGGACTGAATGGTCGAAATAACTGGCTGGTCCGGAGCAGACCAAGAGTTGGTCAGCCGGACCAGACCAGTCAGTCAGAGCTATTCGTGTTGGTCCGGGGCATGGCTGGTCTGGCGGACCGAAATCTTAGCCCGTTGGACGAACCAATCAGTCGGTGTGTGGGCATGGTCCAGAGCACGGCTGGTCCGGTGGACCAAGTTTCTGGTCCGCCGGATCGCGAATTTTCGGGACTGTCGGCAACACATTGTTCTTGGTCCGGCTGACCAAATATTGGTCAACTCTGGACCAAGAACTTGACTAAGCTGTTTTGCGAGTTTTACACGCCTTGTCCGGCGGACCAAAAATTGGTCAGCCCCGAACCAAGCGTCAGAAACTCTAAAGTGCGATTTTTTGGCTTTTCTTGGTGGGAATAAGTAGGGAACGCACTTCTCTCTCAATCATTCAAACTTTCAGACCTTGGGAAGCGTCTGGAAGTTGCAGAAACTCTCTAAAACTCAAGACGGTGTTCTTAAGATCATACACAAGATATTTGATCTCTTCAAGCTCTAGCAAGCAAGATTCCAAGAGTTGGAATCCATCCCAAGGGTCTGGACTGCTCAAGAGGGTGTTGGTTCTCTCAACACCTTGGTTGTGATCTTCTAACCGCAATCGGATTGTGAATCCAAGGATTCAAAGGTTAGTTTTCTCTCTTGGAAGTTCTTCATCAAAAAGATTAGTCCGTGGGCAGTTCAAAAACGTTTTGAACGCCAATTCCGCTGCGTAAGCCCGGGGACCAGATCCTAGCATGGTTTTGAACCGGTGTTCGAGGATCCCGTGTAACCCAGCAAGATGGACCTAAAGAACACCTTTCTTCAAGGTGATCTCGAGGAGGATATTTTCATGTCTCCTTCGCCGGGTCTTACTCGTCCATCTCTTCCAGGACAAGTGTGCAAGCTCAAGAAAGCTACATATGGGCTGAAACAATCGCCAAAAGCTTGGTACCACAAGTTATCTTCAGCGTTGATCACTCGAAGCTTCACAAGAAGCAACTCGGATCATTATCTCTTTACCATTCAGAGCTTGGCTGGCATTGTTGTCCTATTAGTCTATGTCGACGATATCATCCTATCAGGCAATGATACATCTGGCATCCAAGAAACGAAATGCTATCTTCAACAAGTATTTGAGATCAAAGATCTCGGTTCTTTTAGCTATTTTCTTGGTATTGAAGTCACTCGTTCTACTAACACGTTGTTCCTTTCGCAGAGAAAATATCTCCTTGAATTGTTACAGGACACAGGCAAGACGGGCGCTAAACTGGTTCGAACTCTAATCGAAGAAAACTTCAAGGATCAACGCGATGGGGAATCATTGGATGATCCGACAATATCGACGAACAGTAGGTAAGTTTATTTGTCTTACTATCACTCATCCTGACATAAGCTTTGTCGTGCATCAGGTAAGCCAATGGATGCACGCTCCGACGACAACTCACTGGAACATGGTAGATCGGATCCTCAAGTACTTGAAAGGTACGCCAAACAAGGGTATTTTGATGGAAAACAACAATCATACCGAGCTCGTAGCATATTGCGACGCAGATTGGGTGGGCGATAGGATGGACCGACGATCAACTAGCGGATATTGCACATTCGTAAAGGAAGGAGTCAAAAGTCAAAAGGATATCTCGCTATTATTGTTTATATCAAATCTCTCCTCCATATCTGCTGTATTGTTACTCTCTTCTGCGTGTATATAACTCATGTACAGAATGATTTTGCAATACAAGGAAAACACTTTCCCTAACCTTCGTATATGGTATCAGAGCCTCTGTCTAACGACATCTCACCACTCCTCCCCATACCCCCGAGCATAATGGGATATCGGAACGTAAACATCGGTAACACTCCTTACTCATGCATCAATGCCGTTGTCCTATTGGACGTTTGCGTTTCCGGCTGCCGTTTATCTCATCAACTGTCTCCCAACAAAAATTTTATCGTATAAATCACCATTTCAAACTCTTTTTGACTCAACACCGAACTACACTAAACTCCGAACTTTTGGTTGTCTATGCTTTCTTGGCTTCGTCCATACTCTCACCATAAGCTCGAACCTCGCTCACAACCGTGCGTCTTCGTGGGTTACTCTTTAACCCAACATGCTTTTTTGTGTCTTCATCTCCCAACCTCTCGTGTCTACTCTTCCCGTCACGTTAATTTTGTCGAGTCCTCCTTTCCTTTTGCCTCACTCTCGACGTCAACCCCGGGTTTATCTCCGACAAGTGAAACCTCACAGTCGATATCACCCTCTCACACTATAGTACCGAGTCGCTCACTCATCACGCCGTCTCCCGCTGCTATGTCCCCGCTGTCGGAATCTTCGCCTCGATCTACCTCGCCCGAAACCACACCGCCTCAATCCCTGGACACCTCTCCCTTGGTAACAACCACACCAACGGCCTCTACAGACACCTCACCAAATGCCATATCCTCTCCAAACAACAACCCAACCAACCCTGCCCCTGTACCCACCGAAACAACATCTACATCTGAAACTCAACAGCCACCTTGCCCACCAAGAAATCTTCTTCCGATGACAACAACGTCAAAGAACCAAATCACAAAACCCAACACCAAATTCACCAACACCATAGCCTCGAAACCATCTCATGAAACCGAACCCACGTGTGTTTCCCAAGCTCTCAAATCACCACATTGGAGATAGGCCATGACAGAAGAATCGATGCTCTCGTGAAAAACGGGACTTGGGATTTGGTTCCGATGGATGCCTCATACAATATTGTTGGATGTAAATGGGTTTTCCGAACTAAACGACACGCTGATGGCTCTTTTGACAGGTGCAAGGCCAGACTTGTTGCGAAAGGATTCCACCAACGCCCCGGGATTGAATATCACGACACTTTTAGTCCGGTGGTGAAACCGGCGACAGTCCGACTTATCCTAAGCATTGCAGTGACTCGTGGATGGTCTCTCCGGCAACTTGATGTGAACAATGCCTTTCTCCAAGGCCGACTAATGGATGATGTCTATATGACTCAACCTCTGGGATTTGTGGATCATGATCGGCCGTCTCATGTGTGCAAGCTCCACAAAGCTCTTTATGGGCTCAAACAAGCTCCGAGAGCATGGTACACGGAACTTCGACATTTTCTCGTTGGTATGGGATTCACCAACTCTCTTGCGGACACCTCGTTGTTTATCCTTCGAGAGCCCGACGCATTGACATACCTACTCGTCTACGTTGACGACATTGTGATCACCGGAAGCAATGCAACCCGCTGCCAATCCATCATCACCATGCTTTCCTCCCGGTTCTCCCTCAAAGATCTTGGGCGTCTCTCATTCTTTCTTGGCGTGGAAGTCACCCACTCATCTACCGGCATCTTCCTCAATCAACGACAATACATTCTCGACCTTCTAAAGAGGACAAACATGCTTAATGCGAAGCCCGTCTCAACTCCAATGTCTTCGACGACCTCCCTCATGTTAACATCGGGCTCTCCACTAGATGATCCTACGGAATATCGCAACGTGGTTGGAAGCTTACAATATCTACACTTCACTCGTCCCGATATAGCCTTTGCTGTAAACAAGCTCTCGTAATTCATGCACAAGCCGACTACGGAGCATTGGATAGGGGTGAAGCGTGTCTTGCGGTACCTTGTTGGATCCTGCAGTCTCGGCGTCTTCATGTCTTCTCAAAATTCACCCGAACTACATGCTTTCTCTGATGCCGATTGGGGTGGTAATCGTGATGACTTTATCTCCACTAGTGCTCATATTGTCTATCTCGGAAGCCACCAATCTCTTGGTCCTCGAAGAAACAACGGACCGCTGCCCGCTCCTCCACCGAATCCGAGTACAAGTCTATCGCCTCTACAGCCTCTGAAATCCGTTGGTTAGCATCTCTCTTCTCAGAGCTTGGCATTGCTCCAACAACACCGCCGGTTATCTACTGTGATAATGTCGGTGCGACATATTTGTGTGCAAATCCCGTGTTTCATTCCCGAATGAAACACGTCGCCATTGACTACCATTTCATCCGCGGTCTTGTTCGTGATGGTCTGTTGCGCGTCTCTCACGTCTCCTCTCTTGATCAACTCGCGGACGCTCTCACGAAACCGCTCCCTCGAGCTCGGTTTGATCTCTTGCGGGTCAAGATCGGTCTCGCACACGAGCCTCATCTTGCGGGGGCGTAAAGGAAGGAGTCAAAAGTCAAAAGGATATCTCGCTATTTTGTTTATATCAAATCTCTCCTCCATATTCTGCATGTATATAACTCATGTACAGAATGATTTTGCAATACAAGGAAAACACTTTCCCTAACCTTCGTATAATTCGTTGGAGGGAACTTGGTCACGTGGAAAAGCAAAAAACAAACCGTGGTAGCAAGGTTAAGCGCATAAGCCGAATACCGAGTTATGACCAATACAACAAGTGAGGTACTATGGTTGCATCAATTACTAAAATATCTTGGAGTTAATATTACACAGTCTACTTTGATGCATTGCGACAATCAAGCGGCAATACACGTCGCAACCAATTCCGTGTTTCATGAGCGAACAAAGGAGATTGAAGTCAATTGCCACTTCATCCGAAAAAAGATCACTCAAGACCTTGTCACGACAAAGTATACTCGAAGCCAAGAACAACTCGCAGATATCCTTACCAAGGCAACAAGTTCATTCGTGCTCAATCGCATCCTCTCCAAGATTGGCCTAGACGAGTTTTCTCACCCAATCTTGAGGGGGAAGTTGACAATATCACGGGAAAGACTGGATCTTCGGATAACACAACAGCCATAATCGTCGGAGAATAAGGAAACCTCGATACAGCAACAAACAACTTTTCTCTCTCCCAAGATATTGCATTTCCTTATGTATATTTAGTCATCACGTATATTCCTTTCTTGTCAATGATACACAATAGCATATATATACAAACGACACATGTATTCGATAATCAAGAAGAGAACTTTTCTTTTCACTACACTGTTTTATCTGTAGCCCTAAACTTCTCTTGCCGGCTCATCACACGCCGAGAAACCAAAACCATATTCGATCCTATAGTTTTGTTCAGTAAAGGCATCGAAAGTATGGATGACTTTACCTAAACAAGACATGCATGAGTTTGAGCACGACCTAGAGCTACTTGTATTCGTTATTCCAAATCCCAGTATCTAAGATCTTGGCGTAGATGTGAAAATGATATTTTATTTGAAAAAAAAGGAGGATATATCAAATAAATATCTAAAGTTTTAATTTAATCTAATTCTATTTTAAATTAAAATATTAAAATATTTTAAATAGATAACTAGTTTTGAAATCGATGAAAATTTTGAAAATAAAAAACAAATTGAAATTGTAAATTACTTTTAATTTCCTGAATTGAGTATTAATTTAGAATATTTTAATTTTGACGTATCAATTTAAAATGTTTTACCAATTTTAGAAGATTGTGTTTGCTTTATTTCCTTAGTGCATTGCTGATTAACAAAATCAAATGGAATTAAAAATAATTTCAAACAGTTTTTAAAGGGATTTGATCTAGATATTTTATATAATTTATATTAAATTAAGTTTATTGAAATTTATCCAAAATAAAACCAAAAATGAAAATTTCTTAAAAAATAAAAATACTTCTAAACAACAACCGAATCACAATAGAATTCAAATCTCAAGTAATAACAGTAAAATATTTTATGAAGTTTCGAATACGATATTAAAAGATAATTACAAATATTTTTAACAAAAAATAATCGGATATTTTTTTAACGTTTTATAACTTTTTATACCGTATTTGTAACCAAAAGATAATTACGTTACACTTTCTAAAAGAAATAAAACGAAAAGATAAATTTTCGACTATTTAACAATATCAAATACTAATAAAAAAATATTAAATAATTAATATTTGTCTGGTGTATAACGTAATAACATGAGAGCCCTCTAACCTAAATATTTATTCTAATTGATAATCTAATTTCAAGGGTATTTTCTGTAAGATAATTGGGTGCAAAATAGATTAAGGTACACATCCAACCCATTTTCTGTATTAAAAAAAAATTTCTTGGCGGCCAGCCAGTAGGGGGATCGAGTATCTTCATTTTTTAGGAAACCCGATCTCGGTCTCATCATCACGGGTTTTACGAAAAAATTATCTCATTCTTGGTTTCATGAGATCCGGATACCCCTAACCCGGGTTCAATGAGATTCTCAGTCTCGTACTCACGGGTACCCGGATCTCATAAATAAATAATTCAAATATTCTATAATTTATAAAATTCAATAAAAATAATTTAAACAACATTCAAAACTCTATTTTATAAATTATAAATTCGATTTCATAAATTAGAAAGATTGAGAATATAGAAAACAATTAAATAAAATAAAAATATTTTAATAAATAATAAAATACCTTATATAAATGTTATAAATATAAAGATATTTTAATTTTTAATTAATATATCGGGTATCCGGGGGTACCCGTTATGAGTTAATCGAAACCGAATCCGGACCCGGGGGTCAAAAACTCGGCCTCGTTAAACCCAGTCTCATCATCGTTAATATCCGGGTACCCTTTCTCCGGATACTTGTTAAACCGGATAACCCCAAACCCCCGGATTACGGGTTGAAACGTCCACCCCTACCAGCCAGCTTGTGGCTAGCCCCAAACAAACAAATCAACTCGCTGAACCTAAAATTTATGATTTTATTTTGATATACTAATTAGTGTTATTATAATTTTATTTTATTTATATTTTTCTTCTTTTAATTGTATTTTTATTTGATGTTGATGTTGACAATTTGTATTTGATTTTAAATATAATTTTTAAAATGCAATTTAGATCGAAATACCTTTTTATTGTATTTATTTTAAATTTCCTAATCCGTTTGTTTGGATTGTGGATAAGGCGAGATAAATTAATATTTTTTATTAAAAAAACAAATTATACTAGTTTGAATCCAAAATCAAAGAATTTAAGGTGATATATGGGGCAACAAATCCATTTTACTTTAACCAAAAAAAAAATCCATTTTACACACAAGTTTCCATTTAGAGAACAAATTTTATTTTGGATCATAAAAAAATATCTAGTTTCCCGAAAGACTGTGGTTCGTTCCGTGCTTCGTTCAACTAAATGTTCTCCTAACAAAATTTGTGAAACTCTGGGGTTAAATTAAGAATCCGTTAGAATTTAGGTGTCAATACAAGAAATGCTTAATAGTATAAGGACTTTGAGTGCAAAATTGGGAGAACGCAATTGATAGACTGGTCACAGAGAGATGTATACGCACGTTCATGTGGTCTCTTATTTCTGTCGCCGGGAAATTTCATCGCCGCCGTGTTTTCTCTCCTCTCTTCTGCTCCGCCGCCGTGAATCTGCCCATTTGGTCGGACGATAAGGACTCGATTTTATTTATTCGTTAAATAATCATTTTATGCAAAAATAGGCTTATAGTACAAAGGCTATATATAATATAAGCTGCAGGAATACTCTGCTTTGTACAAATTTCAGTATGAAAAAAAAAGAAAAAAAATCGTGCACCTAACTGTATGTCTGCGAATATTCAATTCAACATCCCCGTGAATTATTGAAATAAAATAAAATAATAAAAACCGGAGAATTTAGTTATGATGATCGAGTAGTGGTGACCGGACATGTTCGGTCTGCTTATAAGGTTCTCTGGGACATCGGAGGCGTTCCGTCGCTGACTTTGACTCATCTTCTTCGTCCCTTCCCCCTTTTTTTTTACCGTTCACCGGGAAATCATCGTCGGCAAATCGTCTCTTCCGGAGAAGGATGTCTACCGACCGCCTCAGGCATGTCGAGTCCATGTCGGAGATCCCATCCGGTGCCGGCAAGATCTCTCATTTGAACGCTGTTGTTTTGGGCGAATCTCTTGCCTCTGAGGAGAATGATCTCATCTTCCCTAGCGAGGATTTTTCCCGCCAAGCTCTCGTTCCCTCTCCCCAAAAGGTTCACTCTCTGTCCGTCTCTTGTGTGCCTGTTTCTTCAATCTAGGCGATGGGACAAATAGAAAGTAGATCTCGTCTGGTTTGTTGTTCAATTCTCTGTTCGCTGTTGTTTTCGTTTCGTTCAGTACTCGGAGATGTATAGAAGGTCGGTCGAAGATCCGGCTGGGTTCTGGTCTGACGTTGCGTCTGAGTTTTACTGGAAGCAGAAATGGGGTGATCGAGTTTTGTCTGAAAATCTGGATGTCAGGAAAGGCCCTATCCATATCGAGGTCGGGATTCTTCTTCATCTATGTTTGGATTGAAGTATTTTATTGTCCTTAAAAAGGGTCCTGACATTGCCTGAGATCATATGCAAACCAGTGGTTCAAGGGAGGAATCACCAACATTTGCTACAATTGCTTGGACAGAAACGTTGAAGCAGGTCTTGGTGATAAAACCGCCATTTACTGGGAAAGCAATGAACCCGGTTTCGGCACCTCCTTAACTTATTCCGAGCTACTTCACAGAGTTTGCCAGGTAGAAATGGCTACACCACCGTCCTGTCCTTCCTCTCCGGGCATCCTATTGCATTCTCCAAAACACTGGCATTTCCTTAAATTCTCTCTTCGTGGATCCCTTGTTACAGCTTGCTAATTACTTGAAAGATATCGGAGTGAAGAAGGGGGATGCAGTTGTGGTTTACTTGCCGATGTTGATGGAACTTCCAATTACTATGCTTGCGTGTGCACGGATCGGAGCTGTTCATTCGGTACTCTGCAATACCATTTACATTCCTCTGTATGAATCTTTTGCACAGTTCACTATACACGTTCATTTGTCCTAAATTCCTTTCATCCTCATCCTAGGTTGTTTTTGCTGGATTTTCTGCTGATTCTCTTGCCCAAAGAATCTTGGACTGTAAGCCCAAAGCAATATTGACGTGCAATGCTGTTAAAAGAGGTCCTAAGATCATACGTCTTAAAGATATTGTTGATGCTGCCCTTGACCAGTCCTCCAAGAATGGAGTTTCTGTAGGTTAGTTATATATCGAACTTCTGATTAAAAATTTGTGTACTACTAACTCTTCCTTTAACTGTTGTTTACTCTTCTCTGCTTCAGTTAACTGTTTCGCAGTTGTCCTTTGCATGTTCTTGCTCTATTGCTTGTCAGGTCAATCTCTTCATAACTTATGATTATGTGACTGTTTTGTCTGTCTTCAAACTGCAAGCAGATGTATGTTTGACCTATGACAACTCATCAGCCTTGACAAGGGAAAACACTGAATGGCAGAAAGGAAGAGATGTGTGGTGGCAGGTGATTGTTAGGTCATTCGTTAATTGGTAAAATGCATCCTTTCTGTTTATTTTTGCGAACCATCCTTAAACTCAGTCGGAATTTGTTTTGTTGGTCGGCGGTGATGCTCTTTGCAGGATGTTGTCCCCAACTATGCAACAGCCTGTGAGGTGGAATGGGTCGATGCGGAAGATCCCCTGTTTTTGCTCTACACCAGTGGAAGCACTGGGAAGCCGAAGGTACTTTTGGCCCTTTAGGTTGAATTGTTAGCTTGCTGTGGGTCATGTGCTGTCTCTGATATGAGTTCTTGAAAGGGTGTCCTTCACACGACTGGAGGATATATGGTCTACACTGCTACAACGTTCAAATATGCCTTTGACTACAAATCATCAGATGTCTACTGGTATCATTGGAGACCAATCTCCACCTTTTAGGCTTTTAATCCTTTAGATTTGAAGTTTCTCAGTCAATGGTAATTTGTCTTTCTTTCTGTAATTTAGGTGTACAGCTGATTGCGGTTGGATAACTGGCCACAGCTATGTTACTTATGGCCCAATGCTAAATGGAGCCACTGTCGTTGTCTTTGAAGGGGTAATTCATTTGGATATTTAATCTGTTTGCCAAGTTTAAACTTCGGCCTGCCAATGCATTCGTGTATCATTAGATGTTAATGTGTCTTGATATTCTCATCTGGTCCGGAACAGGCGCCAAACTATCCCGATTCTGGACGTTCTTGGGAAATTGTTGACAAATACAAAGTTTCCATATTTTACACTGCCCCAACATTGGTGCGGTCTCTCATGCGTGATGGAGATGAGGCAAGATATATATATACACATATATATATGTATATATATTACTCTATTTGTGGTAAACCAGTACTATAAAATGCTTCTGCATGCAACATGAAACGAAGTACACCAAATTTTTGTCTGTCTTCTAAATTCTAGTGGTCTTATGGAAAAAGAATTCTCTTCAGGGTCCTTATTGTATTGTTTTCAAATTATTATGATTGTTCCAGTATGTAAAACGTCATTCTCGTAAATCACTGAGGATCCTTGGAAGCGTGGGCGAGCCTATCAATCCCAGTGCTTGGAGGTTTGCAGCTCTATTGTCTTTTGCCCCTTTGCACGTATCATGGGAATTGAGAATAAAATGCTTTAAAGGTTTGCTTTTTCTTCTTGCAGATGGTACTTCAATGTAGTCGGTGATTCAAGGTGTCCCATTTCAGATACCTGGTGGCAAACTGAAACTGGTGGCTTCATGGTGATTCTCTTCCGCTTTCTCTCTCCCTCTTTCTCAACCTTGCCCCCTCTCTCTCTCTCCCTCTCTGAGTCCATCTATCTCCTTCTCATTCACAGTACACCATGTTTCATGGCAGATAACTCCATTGCCAGGTGCTTGGCCACAGAAGCCTGGTTCTGCAACTTTTCCTTTCTTTGGAGTGCAGGTTAGTGACTGACAGTAACAGCACAAATGCGGGTATAATCTGATTAGCTTCCCTGTTTCGGTATTCTGTCTTCCTAATGCCTTAATTTCTGCCCCTTGCTGCAGCCTGTGATAGTTGATGAAAAAGGCAATGAAATTGAGGGTGAGTGCAGCGGTTATCTATGTGTGAAAAGTTCATGGCCTGGGGCATTTCGAACTCTGTATGGCGACCATGAAAGATATGAGACTACGTACTTCAAACCTTTTGCTGGATATTATTTC
Organism: Tarenaya hassleriana; assembly: GCF_000463585.1. Lineage (NCBI taxonomy): Eukaryota > Viridiplantae > Streptophyta > Magnoliopsida > Brassicales > Cleomaceae > Tarenaya > Tarenaya hassleriana. The sequence goes on from NW_010965625.1 coordinate 1,027,438, forward strand.
AGTGGTGACGGATGCAGCAGGTCAGGAACTATTTCCAATTAGTTGTTTTCTTTCTACCAACACTTTTTAGGTATGGAGTCAGTCTCTTTTCAACTTTGTATTGGGTGGTAGAAAAATGTTTTTTTTAATTGATTATACACACAACACAACACATGTTGATTGACATGGTTGATATAAGTTTAATGTTTGTGTTCCAGAGACAAGGATGGATACTATTGGCTTACAGGAAGGGTTGACGATGTTATCAATGTCAGGTACAACTCAAATTTACAGATTGAAAAAGTTTCTCCAAAACCCTTGATGTCCTCTTCGGCACTCAAAACTCTCATGAATATGCGCAGTGGTCACCGGATAGGTACTGCGGAAGTGGAGTCTGCTCTGGTGTCACATCCCAAATGCGCAGAAGCCGCTGTTGTTGGTATCGAACATGAGGTATAGGGACAAATAACTGCGCATGTTTTTGTGGGCACATATTGGTCCGATTTCGATATGAAAGTTACTATGTTTCTGGTTCGTAACAGGTGAAAGGTCAAGGCATCTACGCGTTTGTCACTCTCGTGGAGAGTGCTCAATACAGTGAAGAACTCCGGAAAAGCCTCGTACTTGCTGTCCGAAATCAGGTTCGACCCTCTTAAGCTTGCTCTTGTAAAACCAACGAGTGTTATATCTCGAACATAGTTACTAAAACCACCATGCTCGGGAATGTTTCCGTTCAGATCGGGGCATTTGCCGCACCAGACAAAATACATTGGGCACCGGGTCTTCCCAAGACGAGAAGTGGAAAGATAATGCGTAGAATCCTGAGGAAAATAGCATCGAGGCAATTAGACGAGCTCGGAGACACTAGCACACTCGCAGATCCCGGTGTAGTCGATCAACTTATTGCTCTTGCTGATGTTTGAATGATTTTTTTTTTTTCTGGCATTCCCATTCAACCCACAAAAACCATATTGCATTGTTAACACGACACGATTGTGTTTGTGCTCTGTCTCGACTTAGGTAAATTATTCGTTGTGCTGTCGGATACTAATAAGCCTGAAACCAACAGGGTTTCAATTTGGACACTCGTGTTGTGTTTCAGTTGTCAAGGCTTCGTCATTTCTTAAATTTCATGAGTCAATAAATACAAGTTTGTCTACCATACACCTTGTGCTGGCACCCTTTCCCGGTCCCCCGTCCAACACCAGACTGCCCTATACTAAATACATGTTTGAGATCTCATCTTCTCGATGTCTTCCATGTTTAATTTGGTTGTCAAATACACCAAAATCTCTCAGTGAACAGTTGTGGCTTGGGAACCTGAGGTCTCTCAAATCGCGTGAAGAGATGAATAAAATTGATTTGTAAATGCAGGACTTCTACATAACCTGGTATTGTTCGTAAAAAGAAATATCTTATAGACAAGGATTTAATAGTGGGACCTTTTTTTTTTCCAAAAGTTTCATCAGATGCATGCCTTCTCCTAAGAATCCCCAACCCAAAACCCATATACCCAAACCAAGTTAGTGAAGAACAGCACTGAGTCAGATGATGAAACCTCCCCAAAAATCACTTCCAGATCTTCATAAACTTATCATGACTCGCCGAAGCAACCATTCCCGTTATGCTCGAGGCCGCCAACGCCGAAACTCGCTTCTCGTGGGCATGCAGCGTCATTGTTTTGTTCTCGGCCATGTCCCACAGCTCCAGTGTCTTCACAAGGCATTGGATTGTGACATACACACCAAAACATAGCCTTGTTCAGTGCCTATGTTCGGTAAGAGAGTGATACCTGACTTGAGAAATCGATCTTACCTCATAGCAACCGATAATCAGCACGGAAGTATATGTGGGATGGAACACGCAGGTGTTGAATTTGTTCCCGCTTGAGCTCAGCTCATGAATGCACTCACCTTTGCTGCTCGACGACCCGATGGACCATACTCTTATCATGTCGTTGCTGACCGTTGCAAGATATTCCCCAGACGGATCCCAGCACACGGAGTGCACGAGGCCCTTGTGACCCTGCAGCAAGGAATTGCAAATCAGTGATGATACAGTGTATTATATGGATCATGCGAAGCTGAGAAAAATGGTTCTTGTTTCTCAAAAGATCAGTAGTTTATCCTTTATTGAACAAATCCAGTTGCAAAGAAGGCATGTTACATCTTGGAAAATCACTATTACGATTATCTAGCTAAGCTTCTCGGATGAAATGTTTCGTTTCTGTCATTTAAACTTTATCAATATTTCCATGTTTCTCATACTACCAGAAAAATTCTCATTGCATGGTAATATTTAGTGTACGAAGTTGTTAAAGTCTAGAGCTAGAGTCATGCCGCAGCACCAAAACAAACCTGCAATTTGCACCTGCAAACTTGAGTCTCTACGTCAAGTATCGATGCATAATTGTCAGCTGCAGCTGCAAGCATCCTGCCAGCTCCTGGTTGAAACCGCATCTGTGTTGCACCGCCCTGTATAAGACTCGCTTAACACCACATACATTTGCATTTGGATAGACTTCGCAACGATTTCAAAATTTTTGTACCTTGAAAACTCCAGCACAGCTTCCATTCTTTATACTCCAGTACCGTATTTCGCTGTTATTATCACAAGAACAGAGAAGGTCCTCTTTACACGGATGGAAATCCAATGACATGACAGTCGTTGAATGTCCCGTGAATGTGCGGAGAGAATATCCTGGCTGGGAAATGAAACACGAGAATTGCCAAGAAACAGTAGCATCACAAGTTTAATTTACAGTATGCATTCTCACAAACTAATTATCTTGGACTTTCTTCCTAATCTTTTAAAAAGGCCCTTAGATTAATCTAATGGAAAAGGGCGGAATTACTAGTCTGCTACTTACATTGTCAGCATCCCAGACCCGGACAGTTTTATCAGCCGACGATGTAGCAAGCCGAGAGACGTTAGGACTAAAACGGACATCTGTAATCCACTGAACATGCTCCTCAAGAGTAGACTTCATTGTAAACGAGTCTGTAGACCATAACACACCCTGCATGATGCCAAAGTCAGGCATAAACTCCCGTTGCAGGTATCTCAACCAATGAATGATTTGATAAGAAAGGGCTCAAATGTGGTTTGAATGCCTTGAGATGCTGCTACAATACAGAACGTTATGTATACGAAGCAAACACCTTTTTGTCATGGCCACCGGTTGCAAGAAGCTTTCCATCAGATGAGAAATCACAGCATTCAATTTTACTTGTGCTTGCAGAAATATTTTGGAACTCGGTAAATGTGAAACCTGATAATATAGTACCAATCACAAAACCCAAAACATCCATTCTGTTTGCATTATACCTGTTATAGGGTAGAAAGAATGAAGAATGAAAATGGAAGTAATATGGATTTTTATTAAATTTACCTTTGCCGATACTAGTATTGCTGCCACCATCTCTAGGTTCAACATCATCGTTAGCTATGTATGAATCCACATTATCATCTAAAGTTCCATCATCTACGAAACGCTCCATATTGGCCTGCAATTGATTATAAATAAGCAGAAGGAACAGGTTGAACAGTCGCTGATCACGCTTCCAGAAGCATCTAGAAAAATCTTACTAGTTGATTTGATGCCGATGGAAGGGACCCAACACCATCAGAACCGTACATCAGCATCGACTTTGATGCAATACCAGTAGGTGGTAACGTAGACCTAGACATACCCTCTCCCGGTGTCTGATTGGTTGAAGGGGATGATGGTGAACTAGGGGATGGTCCGGTCGTATTAGCAGTTCCCGAGCTATTTGCAGGGCCTGATGAAGATGCCGGATGTTTCCTTTTCCTTCCCATTTGATTCTTTGACGCCTATCACAAACAATTAATTTTACTTATAGAAAGACCAAGAGTTCATTTCTGCCAACGCAATCAATGTTTTAGCTGATACAGATTAAGAATAAATCAAGATCAAAAGGTAAAATAAATGTAAGAGAATGTCCACAAAAGAATAATCTAGCCTAAAACAGTAAATAGTCAAAATCACGGACCATCTCATATTACATTCACAAAACTGAGTATTTAGCATCGGAATGCAAAATAGCTTGCGAAGCTGTCACCTGTTCGCTGCCCTGGAAAGTGTTGGCCATGTTACCATCCATAATCACATTGACCGAGCCAATAGCCTTATCTGGTTGCTGAAGAAGGTGGCCTGAAATCCGAGAATGCTGACTCAAAAGCTGGTCTTGTTGGTAGTTTGTGGCCTGCTGGCTATTTTTCAGAAGCTGTTGCTGTTGTAGCTGAAATATATGATTATATGATTGTCACAGGATGCCTCGTTATCTAGCATACAAAACAGAACAAAGGAACTTGGAAGCGGAAAACAAATACTGAACCTTAAGTAGCATTTCAGGATCTCCACGAGGCAGTGAAGGGCAGCCCAGTTGAGTTGGTGATCCTATGTTTGGGACAGCATCACCAACAGAATTCAGTGGGCCATCCTTTCCAAGGCCCATGCTCTGATCGCCAAGAAGCATTTTCAGTTTTCTAACATCTAAATCTCTTGCAGATGGCGATGTCAAGTTCCGTTGCGCCTGAAGCAACAGCTGTTGTTGCAATGGGAGGTTGCTAAAAGCCTGGGAAGGAGAAAACAGAGGTTTCTGTTGCTGAAGAATCTCTGCTCTGATTTGATCAAGGCCCTGAAAGCGGAAAAACTCGCAATCAGCATATAAAAAGAGAGCTACTGAAGTCCCTTAAAAAAGCCACATGAATACATGATATACACAGAAGGCATAAAAAAATCAACGGCTCAGAAGAACAATGGCCGAAGTTAGTACGTTCAACATGTTCTGACTCACAGCACAGTTATATTCCTAAGTTTAACTGTGCCAGCATCTACTCACAGAGTCAGTGTAGCAATATATGTGTGAAACTATGCCAAAGTGGCCAGTGGATGAAGAAAAGAAAAACTTACAGTCAAAGGCCAACCTTTCAAAGTCAAGTTGCCACCACGGGGATTTGTTCCTGAAATAACAAACCAAGGTTCCTAAGAATAGAAGAATATAAGCTAAATTGAGATCAGAGAAAGAACTGAAACCAGTAACCTAATAGCATCTGCAACAAAAAGTAAACAATCTAAAGAAATAGTACCATGGACCCCGTCAAATGATCCATCAGGCGCTATACCTCTCGCATTCATCATTGAGTTCACCTCATTTCTCATGTCCTGTCCACAAAATTATAATCAGAGATTATAGGAAACATCATACAAAACTCTGAAAAGGGTGGTCAAAGGAAGTAAATGCCTGTGTGGATACAGGCAGCTGTTGATTCCGAATTTGAGCTTGTTGTAGATTTCCAGAAATAGCCCTGGGGGTACCATGCATGGTCTGCCTGAATGATTTATATCAGCAGCTACCAGATTAAACATCACTAATAAACTAAACAAAACACAACATTCTTGCTAGCATAGCATTAAGTATACAAATTAATCAAATGGATACCCGACAGTGTGCCCACCCATTGCAGCTGCTTTCAGTACTGAGGCTTGATTCGGATCCAAAATCTGGCCCGTACTATGCTGCATCAATAACGGCATTTCACAACGTGCATCAACAGAGAAACAAAGAAAGAAGATACTTTGGAAGCATTTGACGTGCTACCTTCAAAGGAGCATCATCAACTAAGGAATCCCTCTGAAGATGAAGCTTTAGCCTATCTTCATATGCCTTTGCAGCCAGGGCACCTGAAGTCGAAGAACTCTGACTCATATGGTTTTCACTGCCCATAAAATTACCCGAAGTTCCGAGCTGAAGTGAGCCATTACCATCCCGTCTTTGTTGCTGTTGTTGCTGCTGGGCCGCTCTCTGTAGCATAACTTGTGACATCGACATTTGCTGATTGTGTTGGGGCTGTCTCTGCTGTTGTTGCTGCTGCAAGTCCCGCGGCTTGAGCATTTGATTCTGCAACATAGGTTTTTTTGTTTCGATGTTCACACTTGAGTTCTAAAAGAAATCTCCTTGTGGAATACCTTCTACTAGAAAAAGAAAGTACCCCGTGGAACCACAGAATTTCTTGAACTAGAAAACGACCTTCATCATCTGATATCATTAATTAAGTTCCATGTTTGAACTCTAAACGGTACTACCATGCAAAATGACAATGGGTATTTGAGCTTTGTAAATCTAGAAGAATATACATCAGTTCATGGAGAGGACTTGAGTAAATGAATCAATGGTATCTAGACTATATCTATGTGTATATATATATATATATATATATATATATATATA
>NW_010965625.1:1043623-1060400 GCF_000463585.1 Tarenaya hassleriana
CAGAAGTTGTATGCGAAGTTCAGCAAGTGTGCTTTCTGGTTGCAGGAAGTTGGATTTCTGGGCCATGTGATTTCGGCTCAGGGCGTACAAGTGGATCCGGCAAAGATTGAGGCTGTGATGGAGTGGAAGGCGCCTACCAATGCCACAGAGATCCGCAGTTTCTTGGGATTGGCAGGATACTACAGGAGATTTGTTGAGGGTTTTGCTAAGTTGGCAAAACCAATGACAAAGTTAACAGGGAAGAATGTGCGGTTTGATTGGACACCGGAGTGCGAAGTGAGCTTTGTAGAGCTCAAGAGACGACTCACGACCGCACCTATCTTGGCATTACCACAGCCAGGTATACTTCATGAGGTGTATACCGATGCATCGAAGCAAGGCTTGGGTTGCGTGTTTATGCAGGAAGGACATGTGATTGCATACGCATCCCGACAGCTGAGGAAACATGAGGAGAATTATCCGACGCACGATTTGGAGCTGGCAGCAGTGGTACATGCGTTGAAGATTTGGAGATCCTATCTATATGGAGAGAAGGTTAAGCTCAACACTGATCACAAGAGCTTAACCTATGTGATATCACAGAAGGATCTGAATCTTCGACATTGTAGATGGATTGAGTTTGTTAGTGCAATTATTTGCACATGTGTTTTTTTTTTGTTAAGTAGTTATTGCAGGTTCAACAAGCTTGAGAGATTTCAGGAGAAGAATCCGGCGAGATAGAACTCACGCAATTCTGAGGTACAACTGACGAGTTTGAGATAAAGTCAAAGACTAAGAGATTAAGATGAACTCAATGACAACCACTTTGAGAGATTTTAGGAAAAACAATCTGAAGATATAGAACCACGAAGTTAAGCCACGAAGTTTGGATTTGACTTGAAGAGATGAAGATAGAATCAAAGCCAAGAAGATTTGAGGAGATTTGAGATAAAGATAAGATCTTGGAGATAAGGTCAAAGGCTGAAGAGATAGAGTCAAACAAGAGATAAAGATGAGATCTTGAAGATAAAGATGAAATCAAAGAAAATCAAAGAGGAGTCTATCAAATCAATTCGTGGAGATCTAAGGCGAACTGGATGAGCCTATATAAAGGAGAGAGCAAGTGCATATCAGTTCTCACGGAGAGCAAAGCATATTTTACTAAAAGAGAGTCTTTTTGTTGGTGAGTGATAACTCACTTTTGAGTGAATGTGTGTCTGAGGAAGAGACCGATTGGGCAAATCTCTTTCCTCTGGTGAGTGTTTGGGCGTGGATCTGAGGGGGAGACCTAATGGAAAAATCTCTATTCCTTTTGTGAGCGTTAATGTTTGGTAAGGTTTTTAATCGGTAGAATTCATTGTGAGAGTGAGTTGAAACTCAGGGGGAGTTTCATCTGGGTGTTGAGTATCTCTAACAAAAAGTGAGTTGTACTTGACTTTTTCTCAAGTGAATAGAACTGATTAGTTTTTCCGTTTTACTCTTTGAGGGTCCAAACTTCTTCAATATCTTTCAACATCTCATATGCATCCGTTTCCCCCAAGGTTTTAGGATCCTTCAAAACTTTTATATTAATATGATTTGGTGGTAAAAACAATCTACCTCAGCCAAAACGGCTCAATTTCATTTTTTTTCGTCCAAACAATTACTAAAATAGCCCAATTTCATTTTTTCCATCATATTTTTTTTAAAAGTCATCTGAAAAAAGAAAGGTGATGATTGGGTCACTTATTGGTATGTGTATAATTTAACCTTCTTTCTTGTTTAGTACGAGTTTAGTTTTTATTCATAGAATTAAAATGCTTATTATCTCAAGATATATTCAGTTTTTTTTCGTTTTATCCTATTTTCAAATTTCAATTTAAAAAAGAATTATATTAAATAAATTTTTATATCAAAATGACCGCAATTCGTCGTGTTCGAAGTATCTTCCCGAGGAATCAATTCCTCAATATTTTAAATTTTTTAATGGTAGTAAATCCGTCATGCAAATCCTACGTGGCACATGAATAATTTCCACGTGTGATCTTGCAACGTGTCGGACACACGTTTTTATAAGCACATCACACTTCGTAGCGAGGTTGACCAACTACGTCACCTTTACCTCTACTTATAAAAAGCTGAAACCCTCCCTTCACAATTTCATCCTTTCTTCTTTTTTTTTTTTGATAAACCATCCTTTCTTCTTGCCTTTGCCCATCTCGTCCTCTCATTCTCCATATACAAGGAAAACACGGATAATGTCTTCCATCTCGGATCCGATTTTTAGCCGGCATGATTGCGGATTTGCCCGTGTTGCTCCATCTTTGGAGAACGGCGGCGACGACGACGGCGGCGTTTATGATTATGCTCCCGCGGCATGATGTTAGCCCAAATCTATATAGCGTTTTGGCAAAGAGAATGATATCATGGGCCAGACTTGAAAATCCTCTCTTTTTAGATCAAGATTACGTGGAAGTTTGTGCTCCTTATCTCTTTAGGTAGCTTCAATACTGAACCATTATCGTGTAGTAGAATGCTCCTTATGCGATTGGTTATTACTTTCCAATGTGGATAGATATGTGAAACACCAAAGAAGGTATGTCTATCCATTTCTGCTTTCCTCCTGTTCTAAACCCGAGATCCAATTTTCGGTTTTTGCGTTTTTGGCCAGGAAAAAGTGATAAGTACACAAACGAATTTACATCGATCGGCTTGTAAAATACGCATGCAATACTCAACGTGAACTTCTCCCACAAAATTGCAATGGAGGTTGCTTTGCGAAAGGCTACAATATAGAGTCACCATTGGCCGGCGAGTTCCTCGGTTTTAGGATGCAAGAAGAACTGAAAGCGAGTTCCTCGGATTTAGATGCATCAATTCTATAACACATCTATCTACGGTTCCAAATTGAAGAAGAAGATTACACAAACATAGACATATCTCTCGAATTATTGGAAGTTTGATTTTCGTTTGTCTTTTTTCTTATTTAATTTTCGTAATTTTATATTTTTACATGGTATCAGGGTCTGATTCGATCTGCTCTATATATATCTTTTTCAATCTCTTCTTTTTTTAGTTTTGGATATTCATATATCCAAATCGTTCAAAGATGAATAAAAATCCAAAATCAAACAAGGTGTCATGACAAAAAAAAAGTTAACTTTAAAAACTCTAAGATCAAACGATATGTTATGATAAAAAGAGTTAAAAGCAGAGAACTTCAAAGTCAAGTGAAATTATTTGAAAATGGACAACGATATTTAAACTTTAATCAGTTATCTTAATAGGAAAAAAAGGTACAGAGACGAAAATATTGGATTATTACGGAGTAAGTTTTTTTAACAAACACATTTATTTTATTTAGGTTTTTGAAATTTTTTTTATCATATTCACATGAATATAACTTGTTCTTTTTATGATTAGGACTCATTGAGTAAATGAGACTGAACAAAATTCCAAGGAATTATAAATAATGCTTTGAATAAAAAAAATTAAGTAGATTTTATTTATACTAATTAATATAAATTATTGTTCAAATCATTTGAAAAAAATACAATAAAACTGATTTATAAATTTGTAGCTAGTTGTTGGGATTACTATCATTCGAGCAATCGAAACCCTGTTTAACATAAGTAAAAGAATAGAAGAATAATGCATGTTATCTATTTAGTATATCACCAAATGATTAAAACAAATGAAAAATAAAATTTTAGAATACTGATAATGTTCATTCATGGTAAAAGAAGATGAACTTTTTTTTATGAAGATTGTCCATACAAACGAAGTCAGTCTCAATACGAATACGATAATGTAAGTGGTAAATATGTTAGTAACTAAATTTCTCTCTATATATAATATATATTAACAAATCTTTCCATATTTATTTGTATATGTATAAATATCTTAAGATGAAACGTGTAGACAACATTGTTGAGTGATCGAATATGGATAATGTGGATATCGTGGCATTAGCAAGAAAATAACCGATCATAGGGATTATTCTATTATGGTAAAGATTTGAAGAATATCGTAAAAGAAATAAACTCAAAAGTGAATCGAGGTGATTATTTATTTTTTGTATTTCTTTCTTCTTTTATCTATATTTTGTTTCAGGTAGTAAATAAATGTGATGGTCGTGTAAGTAATTTTTAGAGTATCGCCAAAAGATCAGCTAGTGAAGAGAGAAATAACTTGGCACGTAGTTCTTATAGTAGGATATGAGATTAACGAGTATGGTAATGCACGACATAAGAAGAAAAATTTGATCAAACCTTAATCTCAGCATGACAAAAAAGAAAACAATACATATATAGTCTCTTAACATATTCTGTAATATATTCTTTTTTATTACTTTCATTTTCACTCATGTTCTAGATATTAGATTATCATGTATATCAACTCTTACAATGTCATTGAATCAATACACAAAAAACGTTTCTCTCACTTCGTTTCTCCTTTGATTCAAGAAATCTTTTATTAAGGAAACAAATCAGAAAAGAATAGAATGAAAAAAGTATAAATAATGTCAATAAGGAAAAAATGATATAAACACGATCGTGGAGCATATTCTAGTAGATTGACAACCTAAATTTCTTCATCACATGCTTCCACTCTCTTTATTAGTTCATTCAATTTTTTGTTCATGTGGCGTCCTCGTCGACTCTCTTGTCCGGTGTTGTTTGGTTGCATGTATCTTCGTTTCTTTGTCCATCAATAACATATTCATCTAAGGCCTTGCTTACTACTCTTCTCTTATTTTCAACATGCATCTTTTGTTTTTGTATGTAGAAGTTATTTAGACTTTATATGTATATTATGTCTTGTATTCTTTCTTGTTACCTTTTTTCTAGTACATTTTGGTTTTTATGTTAACCATATGTTCAGATAAATACATCTAAATAAAACAACATAATTTGATTTTTCCATTCTTTTATTTGTTTGTTTTTTTCTCTCTAGGAAACGGATGAAAAACATTGGAAGAAAGAAAGATAAAGGTAAAGAGATAGATGAAAATTCGAAAGAAGATAATGAAAAGAGTAATTACATTCTCAATAGTATTTTTTATTACTATTGATTAATAAAAAAAATAAAATAAAAAATTAATAATAAATATTTCAAATTGATTAATAATATGGACATGTATATTTAAGTAATAAAAATCAAACTATTAGCGGAAGAAGAAACAACAAAAAAGATGATAAGAATAAGAAAGAAAAAATAAGAATTATTTTCTCTATAAATAATGTTATTCAGTTAATATAAATATTGTTTTATATTATTTGTTTATAAATTATGAAAAAAATTTAATTTTTTTCTATATATTATCATGTAGGAGAAGGAGAAACGTTGAGATCTTTCCGATGAACATAAACTACGCTATGCAAAGTCTTTTATAACACATACATATACATATATTTGAATAACTAGTTTTATTTTTAAATGTGCTTTGCCAATACTTAAACTTTAATCATTTATCTTAACAGGGAAAAAAGGTAAAAAAGTGAAAGTGTCGGATCACTACGATGTAAATTCTTTTTAACAAACACATTTATTTTATGAAGGTTTTGGAAAGTGTGTTATCATATTCACATGAATATAACGTCTTCTTTTATGATTAGGAAACATTGAGTAAATGAGACTGGACATAATTTCAAAAAATTATAAGTAATGTTTTGAATCAAAATGAAGAAAGTAAGTAGATTTTATTTATACTAATTAATATAAATTGTTGTTCAAATCATTTGAAAAAAACTCCAAAAAATAATGGTTTATAATTTGTAGCTAATTGTTGGACGATTACTATCATACGAACAATCGAAACTCTATTTAACATCGGTAAGAGAATAGAAAAATAATACACGTTATCTATTTCGTACTATCACCAAACAAGTAAAACAAACGAAAAACGAAATTTTAGAATACAGAGAATATTCATCCATGTTAAAAGAAGATGAACTTCATTTTTAGGAAGATTGTCTGTGCGAACGAAGTCACTCTCAATACGAACACGGTAATGTAAATAGTAAATATGTTAATAACTAAATTTCTCTCTATATAATATATATTAACAAATCTTTTCATATTTATTTGTGTATATATAAATAACCTAAGATGGAAAGTGTAGACAACATTATTGAGTGCCCGAATATGGATGACGTGGATATCGTGACATTAGTAAAAAATAATCGATTATATGGATTATTCTTTTTTGATCAAGATTTGAAGAATATGGTAAAAGAAATGAAACTACAAGTGTATTGAGATGATTATTTATTTTTTGTATTTCTATCTTCTTTTATCCATATTTTAGTTGTATATAGTAAATAAATATGATGATCGTGCAAGTAATTTTTAGAGGATCTTCAAAAGATCAGCTAGTGAAGAGGGAAATAAATTGGTACACAGTTCTCATAATAGGATATGACATTGATGAGTATGTTAGTGCTTATTTTATCGTGCATAATGCGTGGGGCAATAAGAATTTGCACACATTCATAGAGCAAAACCGTAAGAGAAAGGAGGTCAATATTTCTCAAAGTTATATATCCCGTAAAGAAAAGATTTTCCGGGAAACCAAAACAAAAGAAGTAGAGACAAAAAGGTTAGTCGATTTTGCTAATTTTATAGTAATCTACAAATTAGAATAAACAACTTACTTCTAATTTTATTGATTTGATTTGAGAGAGAAAAATTGTACATGATTATATTTGTTAGAATTTTAGAACTTAACATAAAATTTCGTTTTATGATTGCAACTAATGAATTATAAAAACGATTAAATTAATAGAATAGTGATACCTTGTAACTTTAGATGAATTGTATTTGATATGATTCATAATTTGTTAATAAGATCTATTTTTTGTTATGTTTTGATCTCTTACTATATTATGATCATTTGTTTTGCAGATTGACTTTAATATCTTGCATTGGTTTCACTATTTGGTCGGCTTGCTTTCATATGTTTTTGTTTGAACTTTGAAGTGGTTTCACTCTTTTAACGGGGTATTATCAAAAATATCTTTAAAATATTAAATTGACTTCACAACATAACCTTGGTTTGGAAAAAAGAAAAATCACTTATGACAATACCTCTATAAATGTGTTATTCTCATTATAACCTTATATATTTTATCTCATCGAATTATTTTTATCTCTCCTCACGCTCGGTTTCCTACCTTCTCTCTCCTCTTTTATGATTAATTTCATTCAAAAAACATTATAATGCACGATAGAAATCATTATAAATTATAGAAAATTTTAATTAATTGATATATAATTTAGAAATATATAAGTATCATCCAAAACTCGATAATTATTTTAGATATTTAGGGTTTATTTTTTGTCATCCTCGCATTTGACCCTTATGATATAGATGAATCCAAATAAATGACAATTAGACATATATATCAGTATACATATTATTGTATAAACATATATGAATAAAAAAGAAGAGATACAGATATTTATGTATAATTTCTCTCTATTATTTTATAAGAATCTATAATTTATATTCGAATTATATAAATATAATTTATAATTTGTTGTCTTTTTATATAAAAAAACATTTATATAATTTATTAACTTTACATAAAATTTGTAGTACTTTTGTATAAACAAAATTATATATTTTGTTCGGTGTTATTAGTGCGACCAAAGTTGAACTTTGAACGGTGTGATCAACATAACTAGTGTAACAAGTATCTATTGTAACCAGTAACAAAAGTATGCCAAATTCAATTTTTTAAACTTCAATAAGATCAGTAGTGTTTAATAAAATATAATTACATTCGTATATGATCGTTTCTTCTGTCATAAAAATATTTAATACTAATATAATCATCTTGGTCTAAATTATTCCTAAAACACTACTAGCATTTAATAGATTCCTTTTTGATAGTGTTCTTCGACCCCTTAGTACTAATTCGACTTTAAGTTTAAAATATATATTACATTCAATGTTTAGTTATATTCGATGTTTAGTAGTATCTCATGCATTAAACGCGGTAAATTACACTAATTCGATTAGTGTGACCAGTTTGACAATTTTGACAACTGATAATTCCAAATCATGTTTTTTAAGCTTCAATAAAGTTTATAGAGTGTAATACAATATAATTATAGTGTATATGACCAATTTCGATATTATAAAAAAATATATTTTTATTAACATAAAGTCATATTGGTCCGAAGTGTTTTTAAAACACTACTAACACTTAAAAGATTCGTTTGTTATTAATGCTTTCCGACCTTCAGTACTAATTCGATTTTAAACTTAAAATATATGTTATATTTAATGTTTAATAGTATCTTATGCATTAAAAGTGATAAATTCTAATAGTTTGATTAATGTGACTAGTGTGACCAGTTTGACCATAGTTTAGAGTTTACGATTTTAGGTTTAGGATTTAGGGTTTATAATTTATGATGACATGTGTCAAATTCTACGGAGAGACATGGGGTCTGAGGCCTGAAATCCGTTGGAATTCCATTAGAATTATTTCAATCAAAATTTCCAACCGAAATATATTGGAATTCCGTTGAAAATTTCAAATGATTTTTCCAACGGAAGTCCGTTGGAAATTTTTAATTGAATTTTTCAATCGAATACGTTGGAATTTAGTTAAACAATTTCCCCTTTTCCTTTTCCATTTTCATTTTTTCATTTTTCTAATATAATTGTGTTACCATTACTTCTCAACAATAAGGTTTTTTTTTCTATTTTTAAGTTCTTACGAGTACATCAACTTTCAAAGTATTTTCTTCCTTAAAATTGCGAGATATATAATGCTAGATTTTTCTATTGCGATGCTGATTTGAATCGCATATAAAATATAATTAACAAACTTACTCTAAAATATTAGAAAATGATTTAAATACCAATAAAATATAATTAAAATTTCTTGTTATAAATTTATATTTTACATGAAACACTTATTCGTGTATATATATATATATATTTGGAAAAAATATTTGGTTATTTAATCGTATATTCCTCAATAAGATAAAATTGTACATTTATCCTGCCAAAAAGAGAGAAATTGCATATTTGTCAAGAAATACTTCATTAATACTGGCCCATGGGCTAAATGTCAAAATTTTAACTAGCCCTTATATGGGCCGTATTATAGTTACTGGGCAAATTAGAATAAAATGGAAATAACGTAGACTTAATACCACGCCGCACTAGTAGCGCGTTCTACCACGCGCATGATTTTGATGGAGTCGCACATTTTCATTGATATGTTTCTCTTCTTAGGGGTGTGAAAAAAGCTTGAGGTCCGTTACTCAGTCTGAATCCGGTCCAAAAATTGACGGGTTTGGGTATGAATAATTGAAGTCCGATCATTTATCGGGTCAGTCTGGTCTGACCCGTTGACCCGATAAAATTTTAAGTATATAATATATATATAGAGATAAATATATACATACATAAATATATAAATATATTCATTCACTAAATCATATATATATAATAGAGAATTATAAAAAAAATGAAAAACTTATTTAATATTAAATAATTTAAGATATAATATTTTAATAACTTAATGTATATAAAATTATAATATCATTAGTATTGAATTTTTACTAGGATTAAAAAAATATAACAATTTAATATTTAAATAAACTTTATTATTATATAAAAATTTGAAATTTTGAGTTTTAATTTCTCTTAAATCAAAATATATATTAATAAACGCTTTTTATCAATATATATATATGCTATTTTTTTATTTGGATGATTTTTTATTTATATTTTTATGGTTTATTTTTTTTGTTAATTTTTTTTGAAAGTTCAAATCCGAAACCCGGCCAAAATCTGAAAAAAAGTCTATAAAATCTTAATGGTTTGTGAGGAAGATTGATCCGATTCAACATTCTTACTTGGTTCAGTATTCGTTTGTAGCTCTCGAGCTTCTTTGAGTTGTATTCGATTCCCACCAACTCCCTTGGAAACGAACTCTCTTTCCATGAAAACATCATTCCAAACAATAAACAATGTATTCTTGTATGGATTGCAGAAGTAGTATACCCATTCTTTTCTTCAAGGTATCTAACAAACAAATTGTTGGGTTTCGGTCAAATTAGAAAATAAACAACGAAATTGGATTTTAAAACTTTTTCGAAAACCTTTGCCAATAGATATATGTTACAATCACTTCGATGAATAGAAAACTAAAATTTTCGTTGAGTTCGAATTCCTTAACTTTCATAAGTGGTAGTAGTCTCTATATCGTAGTCCATGCGGGGCAGTAGATCTGTTAGAATTCATAAGAAACTTTTTCCTTCGATGAGCAAGAAAAGAAAGAAGACAGAAAACCCTAGATCTAGGTATCTAAGGTGACGAGCAAAATAAATAAATGTGTATTTCGGGATTAGGGTTGTATTTATAAGCTCTTGATTATGTTAAAAACGTTTTTTTTAATCTAATTCATCTAGACCGACCCACGATCATTAATTCTTTGGTCCAGTTCAAAAGTCCAACTGGGTTCTGAGTGTAACGCGATAATGCAGATTTAGATAACTTCTCGATACCATATAAATTGGGTACTATGTCAATCATTCGTGATTTGTGTGATTTATGCGTAATTGTGACTCTCATACTCCTCTCCATCTAGAAGAAACTCAATGTGGATGAGTTCAATCCACGAGAATGGTCTCGAAGCTGACTGACGGATCGATCAAACATCCCTTGAACATCCTAGAGGATATATCTCTTAAGATATATAAGTTATATACCTACCGATTTTGTGCTACTTGATATGGATGTAGATAGGCACACGCACGCCTATTATTTTTTACCGTCTGATCTTGATAACACCGAATATTATATATAGTCATCCTTGTACATAAGAGCCGTCTCACGGTGAATTAAATTTATCTCGATAATAAATTTTTCTAGATCCTATGACTAAGGGCTTCTACGCATGGATCTACCTAAGGATGTATGGTAGGTTTGGTCGGTCACTGTGATTTGCCCACAAATTTTGAGTGACCATAGTGTTAGGTTGTTTCCCCTCCATTAGCCCCATCAGCTCATGTGATGCTTCCCCACATAGCATCCGACTTCCGGCTAAGGCAGGCACAACTACGAGTCTCTGTCTTGTCTCCTACATTACTTTCTTTGTGTACTGTTATATGCTTTTATTATGTATATTTGATTTTTATTTCACAACATGAATTTTGATTCTACTGCTCCTGCTCACCTTAGTATGACCCGACAAAGGCAAAAGTTGGCCTATCGTTTACGGCATCCCACTCCTCGAAAACACCATTTGAGGTTCATTAATATTAACTGCGGGTAGCCGTTTTGGTTTAGATATATAGAAATGAATGCTAATGGAATTTTAAAATAATTCTAAAAAATCGAATTAAAATCTATTCGTGAAACGAGTAATTTTTTTAAAATAATAATCGAATCCAAATAGAAATCAAACAGCACCAAAATCGATATAAAATTATACCCATGATAGATTTGTTTTCTAACACTAATATTTCAAGTAAAAGTGTTGTATTGTAGTGAGGGAGTAAGGGATTTATATCGCTCATGAGAAGATAAAAGCAAAATCTTTAACTAGGAGATTCTAAAGCCTAAACTCAAATAAAAAACTACAAAAATAAAAAATAAAAAAAAATCTTGAAACTATAAAAAAAACTATTTTATAAAGACGTTTTAGATGAATTATTTTACTTAAAAATTTTCCAAAAAATAATTCAATGATACTCGGGGTTTTGATTTGGCTTCTTTAAGGCTGTTTGCTATTCCGGTGGAAATAAGACACCATGGAGTAAGACAGTGTACCTAAAACATATGATCCGAGGGACACCATTGTCCTCTCCGAGTCTCCGACACCAAGACAACGGATAACGACCGTACAATTGTTTAGGGTTTTTTAGGGTTATATGGCCCTATTCTTTGTTTGTAGGCCCTTTGTGCATAGGCCCTTTTTTTTTATATCCGTAAATATTCCTCATATATATATATATGAATCAATGATTATACAAGTTTTGTTAGTGGCGATGAGCCATTACAACAAACTGAAGTAAGACAATAAACTCAGGTTAATACAAAGTAAACGGACTATAGAGCTTCAAAATACCGAAACCAGTATGTGAGCAACGAATCTTCAGTAACTGTAGGTCTCCATTCAGCTCGGATGCTTGATAGATGTATAGGCCCTTTTCACATTTAAACATATAAAAATGTGACAACACTCGGTCTTCAAGGGGTATACATGGACCATATCCATTGTGCTCAGAAGTGGCTTTGCTGAAAGATAAAAAAAAAGGTTGCATTTACATATTTTTATTTTGGGATATTATATTACTAGAATCCATATGACGTGGGACTACGCAACGTACCAACTTGACATCGCTTCTATTCATAGAGACAAATGAATTCGGAAACCAATTTGCTTAACTTCATAACCCTATCATATTACCCCCAAAAAGGGTTGTAGATTTCATTGCATTGGATTTTGTATTGCTTTATATCCTAGAATTTTGAGACCACCAAAAGCACACCGAAATAGAAAAAAAAAAGTGAAGTCCCTTGTCATAATGGCTTAGAGTGTAAAGAGATCAAATGTATAAGAGACGACAACAATAGTTTTTTTTGGTCAAACTGTAAATTTATATATATATATATATACACACACGTTGTTAAAGTATATAACAAAGTTTAGGTTACATCAAGATGAAATCATCACCAGCCAATTAAAAATCATAACCAATCAAAGTAACGGAATCAAATACTAATTAAGTGGGGAATTGGTCAGAGTAGGAACCGCCAAATCAATATGTAGAGATGATACTTTACGTGGAAAATGTCTCTTTGAATGATCTCATTAGTACAAAAGGTGGGCAATACCAAAACAACGAAACTTATTAAGCTCGACCTTTTCCCTTCCTTTTGAGGCCCTTCTTGACCACTGAGAAGTTTGTAAGGATTTTGGAGGCAACAGTCATTCGTGAGCGCAGTAAATGTTGAGCTTCCTGCACTAATTCATCCTCAGAGTAAGAATCAAATACGTAGGTTGTTTTGATACTTCGAGTTCGTTTCTCTTTTTCCTTGGCTTGGGAACATGATACGGGAGAGTTAGGCGATGGATCATAATTTATGGGTTAATTAATAGCTAATGGAGTATTCCGAGTGTAAGTTATGGACAAAGGTGGAGGGTGAGGTGAGGAGGGTGTTGATTAGTGGGTTAAGTGACGGGAGGAGGGTCAGGGGTTATGAGATGGAGATGGAAGGGGACAGTTTGAGAGTTGTTGTGATACAATAGCTACTTGGGTTTTGAGAGGAGCACTTTCTTGGGATTTAACGGGAGTATCTGCGAGGATAGATTTGTCCCTTGATGAGAACACAGGCAGTGGGGACGTCAGGGGTTTAGAGCCAGTTGGGGCAAGGGCAACTGAATCCAACTTAGGGGAAGGACAACTCGAAGCCTTGTGTCCGAATTTATGACATTGAGGGCACCGGGGAGGGAGCCATGAGTAGGCAACATTTACTCTGACGATAACACCCCTATCATCCTCAACCTCCACCGCCTCAGGCAAAGGAGCTCCGAGTTGAACCTCAATTTTGACCCTAGACTCTCCTATATTCAGGTGGCCGAGCCTCATCTTCTCCGTATGCAGTGATTCTCTAACACCACTAGCGATGTAGCTGATACCTTTCAAGGAGTACATCTCAACAGAAATATTCTTGAGAGTGATCCATATTGGAGTCAAGGTAAGCACCGATTGCCGAAGAGATGACGTAGGCGTCCATTCTGAAAGAATGAACATGACATCCCCGCATACCAGATTCTGACTTCCAAAACCTACTCACGAGTAGCAAGGTCTGGCACGTGGAAAAGGCAGGAGGAGTCACTGACTCGCCTAACCAGTATACGAGCTTTCCTTCCCGATATAGGGTTAAGAGATTGAAAGATCTTGGAACTTGAATGAGCAAGGCCATAAAAATGACCAATTAGATTACCTAACCAAGCTATGGAGGCCTCAAGGAGAACAAATCCAAGGACTTGGACCCTGGGAGTACCATCCTCTGCATATGTGTGGGTAGTGACGCGAGAAAGGTTATGGGAAGGAGGTTTAAGCCTCTGGACCCAAGAAAAATTAAGTTTACTCCAAGCTGAAGATGTATGGTCACCGGGAATAGAAGAAGGGTCTAGAGTGGGGGACATGACTTTCCCCGAGCTAGGGGTGGATGGAGTAGGATTCAACGAGTTGCAGGGGGAATGAGAAGAGGAAAATCATGGGGAAGAAAAATATCAGGGTTAGGCAGGGATGTAGCCGATTGAGTAAACAAGGGAAGTCTGATGAGTTTACAAGAGATCTTGGATGGGAGCTTCTATGGAATAAAATCAGCGGGAGGGGGAGAGTGTAAGCAAATGAAGAAGACGAAGAAGTATAAGTAGAAGAAGAAGAGGTCGTGGGGGAGATAGAAACAAAAAGGGAGTAGGGTAGCAAGGGGGCATGTGAGGAAAACAAGCGTAGTGTTTTCCTCCACCTTTTCTTTCATTTTTTTTTTCACGGGGTGTTACATTTAGTCGATTCTTAACTTTACCACATAAGTCTTTGTGATCGACTCTGGTACTAAGACATCTGTATACTTGCAGATGTGTTGTGTTTCGGATTACAAATTTAAGATTCGTCACGCAAGTGATCAACCGCTCATGACTGTGCAAGTCCCCGTTGATTAAAATGTGAAATTAGCTCGGTAGCCAACAAGACATTTTCGAGGATGGAACGATCTTGTATGAAAGTTTTCTGGTTAGCGAAGTACAACTTGCGGGAGAAAGAGTTTCAGTTTCCTCGCCAAAAGCCTTTGAGATGATCTTGTATGTGATGTTGTAGCACGAGATTGACCTGAAGTTTTTATGATGCTTCATCGATTGTAATTCTCCCAACTTCATCCTCGCTTTTGCTTTATTTTGGAGGTAACTCAGTGTAATGGGACAACATACATATATATATATAAAATTTACCGTTTACAAAAAAAAAAAAAAAAAAAATCGTTGACCGCTGCAACCAACTCACCCTTTACGACCATCCCATCAAGCAATGAAAACATCACTCGAATAACAAGTTAAATTCGGGTCAGAATTACCCAAAATGTTTTAACCCGACATCACTTGGTAAGACAACAAATGGCGTTGGTAGCTTGTCTCAAAATCATCACATGGTGGAATTTGTATTTTGATCTCTCTAACTTTTGCCATTTTCCTTCAAGAAAATATTTAAAATAGGAAACAAGAGGGAATGGAAAAAGCCAAATAAAATAAGGGGTTATCTCAATAAATAAATAATTTTTTATGTTTTACATTGGGCTTTAGGAATATATATCTCAAGTTTAATTATGATTATTATTTATATTCTTTCGGGGTTTGGTCAATTTTTGTTTTATAAAACTGTATCATTTCGTGTTTTTTTTATTTGTCTTCTCTTTGTTTTTAAAACAGTATGTTTCAGATTCGATGTTTTTATTAAAAAAAATTAGCATAATTTTTTTTTATAAAAAATCGTTTTCATTCACAAGTTTCATTTATTTTTATATTCATGTTGGGTCAGTTTAAGTTATGCTCTGTTTTTTTTTTGGTTCTGGTCTCACTTTGAGGAGTTGGAGGAACAATATTGAATATGGTGACCATCCATCCTGTTATTATCTCCTTCTCGGATGATAATATATTTTTTGTCCTATAGAAAGATTATATAAAAACGGTTAAAGAGTTATAAATTGACCATCCATTCGGTTATTTGAAAAAATCGTTAATAAATACATGAATTGACGTCAATTAAATATGTAAGCTTTCAAAATTCTATAAAAATTTATGAATCTTAGTCTAAGTAACAACTAAATAAATCAACATTCAAATAAATGACAAAAATGGTCAAGAATGGTGTCTACAGACTTGCAGACAGAGATGAAAAATTGACACGTCATCCGCCATGCCATTTTAAAACTAATGCATCACAAAAGAATTGAAAACAAAAAACAAAAAATCACACACACACACACATATATATATTTTCACGTATGTACACATATACATACATAGTACTCTAGTGTATACACACATACGCATACATAAATACATATATCTACAAACATCCATATAGATGTGTATGTGTATATATAATCATATATTACGCATAGATATGTGAATGTTATAGCTTGATTTATTTTAAAATTTTCATTCTTTTCATAATGTATCGGTTTTTAATGACATGGCCGCTGACATTTTGAACATTTATCGTTTTCCATCGTCGGATTCTATCAGTCTATTAACGGTAATAGGGTTATTAGATACTTTTAATGTTCATTATAATAAAATTCATTTATTTCACGTTTATTCCACCTCGAATTCGAACTTTAAATTTGGAGAAAGATCGTATATTTCAACTCGCATAGTTCACCTCCGATTTCGAGATGTGGTGCTTCGTTCAGTACGTTCGATTGCTCAAAATATAATTAATGTATTTCTCTAAACTTTTCAGCAAATGTTGGCTATTTTTTTTTGTTATTATATGAAAAGGTTACGTTAACGGTTAAGGAGTTATAAACCGACGTTTGAACTAATCTGCGGAGGTGGGAAGACGGAAGGGCACGTGGCCCCAACATGTCGTGGGAGCATTAGGACAAGACTAAGGAAAGACGAGATCCATTTGTAAGGGTGAAAATGAGCACAGTCCCCACCATAAACCCCGTCTTCAATCCCTAAACCCAGACATCTTTGGTTCCCATGTGCTCCTTATTTTAATCTCTCTCTCTCTCTCTCTCTCTCTCTGAAACCCTATTTCTCTCGTGGGGGGGGGG
>NW_010965625.1:1060744-1108646 GCF_000463585.1 Tarenaya hassleriana
CGGGGGGGGGGGGGGGGGGGGACTATCAAAACCAAAAACATTGATGCAACGTTTCGACCTCCCCATTTGTCTGATCACGCCAATACTGTTTATGAACCATCCATCGCATTTTTTCGATTTGTCTTCCTTAGTCACATCATTTCGGCGGTCCATCATCGATCTTCCATTCTTGTATGTGTGTTAGCAATTGTGATCATAGATTTAGAATCTTGTTTATTTCTTAAATAATATATTTAGACTTTTGACCGAATAAATCTCCAAATTCCGAAAACAAAACAACGTGCCATCTCGATATCTTTGATATATATGATATGAGTTTATTTCAAAATCAAACTCTTATTGGATTTTTTTTAATAGAAAATCCAAATTTTTGTCTCGAAATATAATTGGGGATCAAAATCTCATGCTTGCTTGAAATGTGTAAGATTACTTGTTGTCCTTTGCGTCTAATTAGTAATTGCCAACAAAGTTTGCCTTAGCCTTCCACCAATTTTTAATTAGCGGTTGTACATGTAGATTCACACAAATACACACGTAAATGAGTTGGCATGCATTACTTTAAATATAAATACACACGTATACACGTATATATACGTCAAGTCTTAGTCCCTTTTTTTCCTGCAAAAAAAAATATATAGTGGTGAATCTGGTGATACCATTTCTCAAGTAAAGAAAACATCACAACAGAGGAATGAAGGTATTGTCGCTATTAACATGACAAAAATGAAGTGAAATAATTTCAATTAGAGAACATTTTAGGACAGAAAGTGGACAAAATCATTTAGGGAATAAAAATTATATCCAGATACATATTAATATACATATACAAATGTACGTGTCTAGCAATGATGTCGATGTAACAATGAAAAAAAAAAGTTAATTATAAAATGTCGTCGATGTTGGCATGCATGCAGGATTTAGTGTATTAATTAAATTTTGATTTAGAGACATTCCGTTACGGAAAAGCCAAAAAAAAATCACATGGGTAGTTGATTTTTTTAAGAAACAAAGAAATGATTCTATTTTTTTTTTTCAAATTGAAAGTTTACGATTTTATAGTTTTATATTTTGTATTATTAAATTAAATATTTTTTTTTTTGGTATAAGTCGAGTACACCTCATGCCCATCTGTTCCCTGCAATTATGTCCGTTTAATATCTTTGGTTTTATAAAACCGTCCAAAGTGGCAAATCCTCTCCGCTCACACCTTCCGTTTCTTCTTATTTATCTCTTCTTTAAGTATTTTTACAATAAAATAAATAGATGAAATTAGTATAAAAAAATAGTATTATAGCATTAAAACAAATCAAAATTCGATTCGAAATAATCTTGTGAGGATAATCGGATGTAATGTTTTATTTTTTTTTCACCAAAAGAATATAACCTATGATTAAAAACATTTTAAAACCAAAATTTACGATGTTAACCAACTATAAAAAAAATTCAAATTTGGAAAAAAAAAGTTTGCTCATATATTGCTGTAATATGGATGTGTAATATCTGTAGATATATGTGAAATATAATAGATTTTAATAACATATCATTTAAATTTTATGGTTTAGTAATTCGTATACTAATCATATCTCACTTTTAGTTATTATATAGTTTTCATCATTTCGATATATAAAACCAATTTGTGTAGAGAACTCTAAAAATATTTTCTTAATTAATAAAATTTTATTTCATAAAAAAATAAATTTCACAAAAATGTGTAAACTTTTGTGGGGAATGCAACCTGTAATTTAAAAAAATATTAAAAATTAAATTGAATATTTGAAAAGAGATTCTTGGTGTATCATCTTTGTATCTATTCAATGATTCCAAATGTAAATTTTAAAACAAAAAGGCATGTTGAAGTACAGACACGATGACACAGTCTTATATGAGAATGTCCATGTTCCATGTGTTTTTTAAAATTTTATTTATGGTTATTTGAAAAAGAAATTATCACTTCCCATGCAAGGGAACCCCAGAAAAGAAAAAGAAAAGTAATTAACAGATTAATATTTATAAATACCAAAAAAAATAATATTTATAAATATACACCCTGACAGTCTACGTCGATTTATAGTGAGAAATGATGATGGCAAATTTTTAGATATTTATTTTAGTTTTTGTATATATCAAAGAATCATTGTTTAATTTAAATCATAAATTTTTTATATTAATATTATAAAAAAATATAATTTTATTTAAAAAAATTATTACATTGTAAACCATTATATCAAACAAATCTCCATCAAAAATTAAAATCCAAAAATGTGAAAATTTCAATAAATTCACGATATTTGCTTGAGAAAATTGAGATATTTTCACTACAAAAATATTTGTTTTACTTTTTTATAAATACCAAAAACTAATTGATTAATGAAAATTTTGAAATTGTTATATCAATGTTGTACATAAATATATAAAAATCTCGTTCACATTATTATTTTTACCTTATAAACTAATATTTTGATTAAAAAAAGATCTCTCCTAAAAAATTAATCTATAAATTAAAATTTTCATATATCGTTATGAGATATTTGCGCTGTAAACAATAGATATTTGGATATATTAAATGTTTATATATAGATATATATCTAAAAATAATTATTTCAATAAAATATAAATTATGATATATATATATATATTATAATAAACTATGGATTTTTAGAAAAAAAAATGTTCTCCTATAATAATAAAAATATTAATTTGAAAAACTAAAAAAAAATTATATATTTTAATTTCTTAGGTTAAATTTTTTTATATCTATATATACACTTTAAAAATCTGCTCACACTAATAATTATAACATGGTAAATTAAAATAAGTATTTTAAGATTAAAATGGCTTTCGTAAACAAATCTACAGATTTGAGGAAACTTACTAACTGTTATATATTTTAAGAAACTTGAAATATTTGCACAATACACAGTCAACATTTCGTTTTAATTACATATATGACCAAAATTACTTTCAAAACCTATTTTTCTATGTTAAAAAGATATTTTTCTTTAAAAGCAATTCTTTCACATCAATATTATTATATTGTAAAACGGAAATTTGAGAAAAGAATCTATCCGGTATAGATATAAATCTAAAAATTTGTAAAAATTTAAAAATTTATTGTATCATTTTGAGAAAATCGAGATATTTACACTATAAACAATTGAAATTCTAAGATATTTACTTTATTTATATATAAGTAGTTTTTTTTAATTTAAATGGCTATTTTTTACATGTATCGTATTAAACCATTATTTTGAAAAGAAAATCTCTAGTGAAAATACAAATTTATAAATTTGAAATATTTAAATATATATACACAAACAGCTCTTCGGCTCTTGGACATTTAATTTGGGCGTATGCAAACAACAACAAAGAAAAGGACAAAAAAATATCAAATTTAGTATCATTATATTATTACAAGATAATTATGTGGATCCAGACAGGGGAAAAAAACTAAATTCTGATTAAAAGTGCTGAAGACAATTTCTTTTTATAGAACACCCAAAAGAAATCGTATCGCAATCATATGAATCAAGAAAAAAATGTCGAGTTATCACACCATAATTAATTTTCTAATAGAGAAAAACTCTTTCGTTGACCCTTAGCTCTCCTCCAATGGCGGCCCCAACGCCGGTGGCTTTGCCTCTCTCTCTCTATATATATATATATATGTGTGTGTATCTGAGAAGCTCAAATAGCTCAGCAAGCAAATAGTCCAAAAAGAAACAAGATAAGAGGAAACCAAACTAGAAAAAACAAAAAAAAAACATTTAAAGCTGAAAATAAAGAGAGAAAAAAGGGGAAAAAAATCGCCTTTTTAACACCTCATTCCCTCTTTCTCCGGCACTCGTATAACGAAAACACGACGCACACCAAAGGAGAAGAAAGACCCATTTGGTTCTTCCTCGCCTCTCGGTTCTCTGCTGTTTCCTTCTGGTGTTCCCACAATGGAGGATGAGACCACCTGGTTGAGCCCCAAGGCTGTGCTTCTGTCTCTAATGGTGGGTTTTGTAGTGGCGAAGGGCATGTCCATTCTTTGGTGGAGACCGAGAAAGATCGAAGAACATTTCTCGAGACAGGGGATTCGCGGACCTCCTTATCACTTCTTCATCGGCAATGTCAGAGAACTTTCCGGAATGATGCTCAAAGCTTCTTCACACCCCATGCCTTTCTCCCACAATATTCTTCCCAGGGTTCTTTCGTTTTACCACCACTGGAGGAAAATCTATGGTAAGTAATCTCTGTTCTCTGTCTTGAGTTCCCACACCCAGGAAAAGAAAAACCCACAACTTTTCATCGAAATTTCACAGCTTTTTCCCCCTTTTTTTTTCTCTGCTGATCTTTCTTGCTTCTGGCGTTTCATAATTTGGATACTCTGTTTTCTGTTTTCGTTAGATTCTGAGGAAAAAAAAACGATGATTCTCTTCGTTTTTGGAGAAACGGGTGAAACGAATTCACAATTCAATCTTTTTTGTTTTTGGTAATGAATTCATAATTCAATCTTGGTTCTTACAAAGATTCATTTGTTCCATTTTCCCTTGGTGACTTTGTAACAGTTTCTTCTCTGCTCATTTAATGCCTTGCGGATTCAGTTCTTTCTGGGTTTTTGGGTTTCTTGATGTTCAAGTTCGGAATCTTTTTTGGGTGATTGAGGGAAATTTTCGAAACCCGAAAAATTTAAAACTTGGTTTTCTGTGGCCGGGGTCTTTGTGTTTTGTCTGATTCCCTCTCTCAAATGAAATATAATGTGTTTTTTTTTTTCAAACTCATGTATTGCAGTGGATTTTTGTTTTTGTGTTTTATTATCCATGAATTTAAATTTAATCTCTTTTTTTTTTTTCAATTTTGGTGTGTTATGATCAAATTATGGTGTCAGTACATTGATGGGAAAATGAACTCCTTTCTTTTCTTATGGGAGTAGTCATCAATTTTTTTTTTCTGTTTTCTGTTGTCTTCTTCTTCGGTCATTTCAAATATCAAAACACTATGCCCCTTTGGATTTATTATAAAACCCACAAAAAAATGAAATTAATTCGACCAATGTGTAAACGTTCCATCTTTTTGCAAAGTTTCCTACTTCAGGATCTGTTTATTGTCACAGTCCTTTTGACACCAGTCAATGTTTTTACACACACTGATTATTGTTTCCGATTTCGATTCTGGTTTCAGGTTCGACATTTCTGGTTTGGTTCGGACCAACTGTCCGGTTAACGGTTGCCGATCCCGATCTGATCAGAGAAGTTTTCTCGAAATCATTCTACGAGAAAAACGAAACTCACCCACTCGTTAAACAGCTCGAAGGCGATGGACTTCTCAGTCTCAAAGGTGAAAAATGGGCTCGTCATCGGAAAATCATCAGCCCGACATTTCACATGGAAAACCTCAAAGTAAAACGACTCGATTTTCGATTTTTCGGTTGTAAATTCGAAAATGGGTTTTCCCAAAACCCCAGATTTCATCGACCCATGACGCAAATCTTCCATTTTTATTCCTTTAGTTGCTCGTCCCTGTGGTAGCGAAGAGCGTAACGGATATGGTCGAGAAATGGTCGGATACACTGTCGGAATCCGGCGAGATCGAGATTGATGTCTACGAATGGTTTCAGATTCTGACAGAAGATGTAATAACGAGAGCAGCTTTTGGAAGTAGCTACGAAGATGGACGGGCAATTTTCAGATTACAAGCTCAGCAGATGCTTCTCTGTGCAGAAGCTTTTCAGAAAGTGTTCGTCCCCGGCTACAGGTAAATCCAAACAACCCACCTGAGATTCGAATTCCGGCGACCAATCGTCTTTTTCCGGTGGGTAGGTTTTTTCCGACGAAGAGGAACATAAGCTCGTGGACGATCGACAAGGAGATAAGGAAGTTGCTGGTGAAGCTGGTAGAGCGGCGGAGGACGAGCTCCGGCGGACAGACGGCGGCGAAGGATTTGTTGGGGCTAATGTTAGAGGCGTCGAAGTCGTCGGAGAATGTGACGGTGAACGACATAGTGGAGGAGTGCAAGACCTTCTTCTTCGCCGGCAAACAGACAACGTCGAACTTGCTGACGTGGACGACCATCTTGCTGTCCATGCACCCGGAGTGGCAGGCCAAGGCACGTGATGAGGTTCTCAGGGTCTGCGGCTCACGTGATGTCCCCACCAAAGACGACGTCGTTAAGCTCAAGACGGTGCGTTTCCCTCTCTCTTCTTTTGAGAATTTTTTGTAATCCCTTTTTTAAGAATTGTTTTTTTGGAAACAAATACATATTTTAAGAAGTTAACGGAAAAAATAATTTAAAGAGAATTGAAAGGATGAAAAAGGTAATTATAAAAAAAAACACATTTTTAGCCAATGAAAAAGGCAATTTCTCCTAAATTTCACATTAATCGAGATAGTATGTTGCATAAAACATTGCATATACCTCTAAAACATAAGGTGTAATAATAATTTTTTTTTTCTATATATTCTCTTACTTGCTATAATTTTTAGATATGTTTCCCTTAAGGTATATATTTTTATTTTTAAGATGATCAAGGGTACAACAGTAAATTTAAGTATTAATTTTCTTATTTTGCAGCTAAGCATGATCCTCAACGAATCCCTACGGCTATACCCACCAATAGTGGCGACAATCAGACGGGCGAGGGCTGACGTGGAACTTGGAGGGTACAAGATCCCCTCCGGCACGGAGCTCCTGATTCCGATCCTCGCCGTCCATCACGATCAAGCGATCTGGGGCAACGACGCAAACGAATTTAATCCGGCTCGGTTCGCGGATGGCATGGCTCGTGCAGCCAAGCACCCGCTAGGGTTCATGCCATTCGGAGTCGGGGTCCGAACATGTATCGGGCAAAACCTAGCCATGCTCCATGCGAAACTCACGCTCGCAATCTTGATCCAACGGTTCACATTCCATCTGGCCCCCAGTTATCAGCACGCACCAACGGTCTTGATGTTGTTATACCCTCAGCATGGTGCACCAGTCATATTCCGCAGATCGGACGGTCAAGATTATCGTTAAAAGATCAACGGTCCTGATTTCATCATATGGTTCCAACATTTCTAAAGGGTTTGACCGAATTACCCTTTGCAGCCTTGCAAAAAACAAAATAAAAATAAAAATTTACAAGGCTTTGCTAACTGACTTGCGTTACATGTTCATGGTCATTTTTTCACCTCTCTATATAAAATTTAATTTGGCATGTAATTGCTATTTTTTTCTTCTTTTATTTTTTTTTATCTTCTATATTTTGGTTTTTGCTTTGAAGCTTTGTAGTAGTGGTGCTAACAAGTAGGTTGCATTTTTGCTCTTTTGATTTCCCCTTTGTGTGTATGTAATGTATATGTGCATAATGTTTACACAATTTTGCAAATATTTTGGAGTTCGAGGAAATTATATTCTCTTTCTTTTTCTCTTCCTCTTAAACGTATTTGATTTATTTTTAGATTTTTTTTTTGGCTATTTTAGTAATATAAATATTAATATTGAAGAATAAAAAAACACTGAGTAGTAAGAATAATTGAAAGAGATCGAACTTTAAAGATGAATTTGTAACAGATTATTTTATATCTTCTGATTTCAATTTTTCATTTAGATTGATAGATTTTTTTATTTTAATATGTATATTTATACTTAGATAATGAATAAAATCATTTCAAATAAAATTCTTTTAAAATATATATAAAAGGACAATGAGCGGAATAACTCATATTTTTTAATCCCTTTGGAAGACGTGATACAATTTAACCTGTTAATTAAGGCTACGTAGTAATGTTTTACTATCGTTGAGTACTATAGTATTTTATTCTTTTGAGTATAATATATATTAATTATCAATCAACATGTACTGATGTACACCTAATATTAGCTTGACAAAATGTTATTTTATTTTGAAGCAAATAATTTAAGTGAAATCAACGAGCAATAATTCATTACTATATGTGGTTCTAAGACAATGCTAAACTTTAAATTTAGCCTCAAGTCTATAGTTTATCTACTTAAAAAAAAAAATTACATGTGGGAAATAGTTTTGTTCTTGGTCCGTGACTTGTTAAATGATGTAAGCAATCAAATGGTGTAATATCCCATGATACCGTAGGAGGATGGGGAGTGATCGCCGGTGGGAGAGGTATGGACAAGGGGCAGTTCCTGACGAGTTTCTGAATAGGGGTACAGGGATGAATCGGACGCACCGGAATGAGAGAGATCTGAGGGCTGTGTAGGTATGAGACTACACAGTCTAAAATAACTTAAATGAATTAATTGAGCTACTCATAGCAACAAGATGCATCTACCTTTTTTGTTGCCCATATCGAGAGAACTCCAAAGTTAAGCGTGCTAGCCTTGGAGTAGTCTTATGATGGGTGACCTCCTGGGAAGTAATTTCTGGGATGTGTGCGAGTGAGGACAAAACACGCTAAAATGTCTTGTATTGGTGTGTGGGGACAACTTTATCATTCTGTAACGGCCTCGGATCGTTACAAATGGTATCAGAGCGGTATTCTCCCAATACGGTGTGGTTCAAGGACGAACTAGGCGGAAGTTGGTGGGCCTGTGACATCCCAGGATACTGTAAGAGGGTGAGGAGTGATCGCCGGTGTGAGAGGTATGGACAAGGGGCGGCTCCTGACGAGTTTCTAGCTAGGGGGTACAGGGATGAATCGGACGCACCAGAATGAGAGGGATCCGAGGGCTGTGTAGGTATGGGACTACACTGTCTAAAATAATTTAAATGAATAAATTTGAGCTACTTATAACAACAAGATATATCTACATTTTCGGTTGCCCATATCGAGAGAACTCCAAAATTAAGCATGCTGGCCTTGGAGTAGTCTTAGGATGAGTGACCTTCTGGGAAGTACTTTCCGAGATGTGTGCAAGTGAGGACAAAACACGCTAAAAGGTCTCGTGTTAGTGTATGGAGACTGTTCTATCAGCTGATCGGTACAAATGTCATTTTTCATGTACAATTAATAAATATATGTTTATATACACATACACAACCATTTCTCATTACATAATACATATGATTACAAATTGTTCACAAAAACGTACAATTACACAAGCCAAATTTCAGAATAGAATAAAACCGAATAATATCCAAAATAATTATTTGTAATTTATTAAAACAAAATATCCACGAAATTATCTTGAACTAAAAAATGAGAAAGTTTCTACACTTAATTAGGAATTATCTTGTAATAATTGCAGTGTTTAATTAACGAGAATATTCAAGTGAAATTAGTGAGTTGTTGGCCATTCATAATGATTAATTTCTATATGTCGAATAAATTTTTAGATATACATAATATAACATGTAATAACGTATGATTTGTATGACATCTTTGTGCATGTATATGTATAAAACGATAAATGCATATATAAAAAAAAAAAACTCAACCTTGAATAAAGACGAAAAAACGTAGGAATTGAGACAGGGGTTTCTTTTAGGTAATAGAAAAAGCTAAAAACTTCCATCAAACATGCAGAGATTAGCGTACTCTCAGCCTTTATTATTCGCCAATTTAATCAATATATGATTTATTAAATTTTTAGTTATTTATTTATTTATTTATTAATATCGGTTTCTCGAAAATAATAATAATAATAATGGGAACTAGTTAAAGGTTTGTGAAGCTCGATGAAGCCTTTTCTTTTTTTTTTTGTTAGGTTTGTAAGTAACTTCGTGTTAAAGCTTTTGCACAATCTCAAGACATTGTTTTGCGGATCACTTCCACTACTGTCTTCTTGCCACAGGCATTTCTCATAGTATTTCTTTTCATTAAAAATATTAAAATTAGCTTATAGTAAATTCAATATTTTAAAAATAATTTATATGATGTGGGAATTAAATCAAATAACATTTGTGATTCAGTTTCAATTTTTGGTGATATATTAATTTTATATCATTTATTTATTAAAATATGAATAATTGACATAAAAATTCAACCAAAAAAAAAAAACCAGAAACACAAATTTAGTAATTGCCTATAAAATCACCTCTTTCCAGATTTATTTTTAATAAAGTTGTGCTACGGTTAATTGGTAAAAAGACTCTTGCTATTTACAAAAAATATTATCAAAACTCAATTCAATTTTTAATAGCTAATTATCTATCAAAGATCTAATTTAATATCCATAAAACTTGAATTACACAAATAGTATAATTATATCATTTAAAACCGGTTAAATAACATCATGAATAAAAAAGTGCAAAAGTATAAGGACAAAAAGCAGAAAAGACAATCTATTAAATATTGAAGCTAAAATGGTTGCTCAATGTGATAGAGCTATGGATCATTATTCTGTTGAAATTGGTCCATAATATTTCTCTATGATTTGATTTTGAGAACTCTCGAAGCAATATAGTGTATTCGACATAATTGTAAAATTATTTTATATCTATTAAAATTTACAAAATTATCTTGAATCTTTTTTTGAAATTGTATTTGATTTTATTTGAAGTATAAAAATAATTCTAATATTTATTACAAATTAATCATTTTTTTTAATATAATTCGGATATCCGGATACGCGACATTCGTGATACGAAATCGGATTCGAGTAGTGTCAAACCATACTTGGTGATATTAACTCTAATTTTGTTCGAGTTTTAATTTGAATTTTCTGTCATTTGAATTTCATATAATAAAAATAATATAATTTTGAGCGGTGAAAATTTATTATTATTATTGGTGTCGTTGTTGTTGTTGTTTTTAGTGTTATTATTATTATTATTAACTGAACTAAGGAATGACTTAATTATAATAGACCCACATAGTAATAATTTATAATTTGACAAAGTATAAAATATAAATTAAATAATAAGAGATATATCTAGATGTATATTATTAGAATAAAATATAAGAAAAACAAAAATCTAAGATTAGTGTTTGTTTTTTAAAATGAGTCGTCCCCAGTCCGCTTTGCCCATCGATGAAGGAATCACATGAACCTCTGTTCTTCAAAGGCTCGTTGTATAGTGCTGGATCTATCAACCGAGCCATGACCGGAGCAGAAACAGAACACTCCTCTCCGAAATCATAGTGTAGGTCGTCACATATAAATTATGGTGTGAGCGTAGCAGTTCGTGCCACCGGTCCGATTGTAGCTCGGAACAGATTCGCCGGAAAATTGATCGTAGAGTGCGAAACATCATTCTGTCCAAGCAAGAACAGCCGCCAACGTCTACCAACCCGATTCTTGAACATCGGTTTCATCTTACCCTAGATAACTCTACTTATTACATTCTTTGTAATGGAGAAATGCTTTCATATTGAACATTGACCGCTATCAAGAGATATAGAGAAAATGACGTAATATTACGATTTAATTTTATCTGTGTATTTTAGGTATGGAGAAGATTTGAGAACGATTTATTGCCTATGGACATCTATTAGGTTTTTGCATATATTTTCCATCATATATCTTCTTGTTAAGTTGGACGTTCAAATCCTACACGCTTCAACTTGTATATATAAATCTCTTAGATTTAAAATATATTAATATCTATACATACTCTATACAAAAAAAAATCTTCGTGATTTTTCAAAATCATTAGGTTACTTCAACTCTAAGAAAAGCAGAATTTTAGGTTTCCGCATAAACTTTCTTGTCTTACAAGAAACCTCATAATTTTTTTTGTTTGATAATACGAAAATTCACCATACATTTGACCCAATTACATATGGAGTAAACAGAAATTCAGAAATCAACGAGATTCAGAATGGACGTGAATCTCTTTAAAGTGGATTTTTGGATGAAAGGTCGTTCACCGGTGCTAATATGGGTGTTACAGGGCCGTCTTTTAACGTGTTTAATAGGTGCGATTGTACAGATTCCAAAATTTAGGGAGCCCCACTTAATTTAAAAAATACTAATAATATATATTACTAAAGGTAATTATTAGTAGAAGAATAACAACTTTTTGCCGTTAACCATTTTTAATTAAATAAATTATTAATAATTACGAGTCGTCACTTCAAAAAAGTATTTATAAAAATAACACTAGATTTTTTTGGATTTGACTGAAATGTTGGTAGATTTTGATCCAATTATTCAAGAACATTTGAAACATATTATACAAATGATGAAATTCATCATCATTTTCTTGGTCATAATATTCAAATTGAACTATTTCTTTTACTTGATTTTACAATTAAAAATGAGATAACTAGAAATGTAAAGCAAACAAAATATTTTCTACTATACTTGATTGTACTCCAAATAAAAGCTACAAAAAAATAAATGTCTTTGTTAATCAAGTATGTGAATATCTTTTCTGATCCTATTAAGATTGAAGAATAATTTTACGATTTTTAAATATGAATGACACCAACTGGATATAGATTTTTGATGGGTTTAAGAGGACAAGGTTATGACAACGAATGAAATATAAAAGAAAAAAATCAAGGTGTACAAAAAAACTTTTAGATGTTAATCCTAAGGCTTTGTATACTCACTATGGTTCTTATAGTTTAAATTTAGTATTATGTAATATGGTTTAACATATGTGAAAAATCTAAGGATTTTTTTTTGGAGTTATACAAAGGATATATACAATTTTTTTTTTTTAATTTTACTAAAAGATGGCAAATTTTGAAAGATAATGTAAAAGAATTATCTCTAAAACCATTGTCATCTACCCGTTGAAAAAATCATGTTGAAAATGTTAAGCAATTAAATTTCAAATTTCACAGATACAAGGAGATCTATTAGAAATTCTGAAATTGATAATGATTCTAAAATAAGAAGTGAAGCTAAATCATTAGCGACGAATGATCTTGGTGTTTTTGAATTTTCGGTATCAATAGTTATTTGGTTTGAAATATTATATCCAATTAATTTGGTTAGTAAACATTTGCAAACAAGTGATAAGCATTTTGATGTTGCTATTCAAAAGTTAAAGGGTTTGATTTCTTTTTTTGAAAATATAGAGAAATTGATTTTTCTAATATTTTAGAAACTGCTAACTCGATTACTACGAAAACAGATGTTGATCATGTATTTAGAAAAAGCAAAATTCGAAGAAAAAAACGTTTGATGAGAATTTTTGTAATACCCTAATTTTTTCAATTAATTAAAGCTTAAAATATATTAATATAATAAATAATATTATTTTTATTAATATATATAAATAAGTAGGTGGGCATTAAGCCGCCCA
This sequence comes from Tarenaya hassleriana, assembly GCF_000463585.1. NCBI lineage: Eukaryota > Viridiplantae > Streptophyta > Magnoliopsida > Brassicales > Cleomaceae > Tarenaya > Tarenaya hassleriana. The sequence continues at coordinate 1,073,883 of NW_010965625.1, forward strand.
CGTTATAAATACATATATATTATATAATAAAATAAATATACAATGGCTCTGCCACTTAAATATATTAATAATATTTATAAAAAAAATGAATAAAAAAAAGATACTCTCTCCTATAAAAGGAGGTGTCGTGGTGAGGGAGAGAGCAAGAGTGAGAGTGCGAGCAAGAGAAAAAAAAAATATATAGGGAGAGAGAGTAAAAACAAAAAGTAAAAAAATAATAATATAGTAAATAATTAATAGTAAAAAAAAATATATATATATAGTAAAGTAAAAAGAAAATTTATTATTGAGAGGATTCTAATCAATCCGGAGAAAAACTACCGTCACAGCAAAATAATCGGCATAATTCAGGTGAGTGAATTTGGATGTGATTCGAGAATTTTATTTTTATTGTCTTCGGAGTTTGATTGTGTGTGTGTAAAATTGTTGATTGATTCGTGTTGCTTGAATATTTATGATTGTTTTTTTTTATATCTATGAATTATTGTGTTTAAATAATATTCAAAGTCTAGACCGGGTCGGACGGGTTCCACACCGACCAGACTAAGGTTCTAGACAAAGAAACACGAAAAATTCATATATATATAAAATAATAATAATAATAATAATAATAAATAAATGAATAAGTACATAAATCTAACAAAAAGATCGGATGGGTCATAAACTGGACTAACACGAACTGCCAAAATAATAATAATAAAATAATAATAATAATAAAGAAATAATAATAATAAATAAATGAATAAATAATGAAGCAAACGATTCAGAAATTGGACCGACTCGATCTAATCGTAAAGCCAGAATTTAACCAAAATATGACTAAACTCAGTTCAAACCGGACCATACATAGTTCAGACCAAACGATGTGACCGGGTAAGTATCAATCTCAGGACGAGCCGAACTAGTAATCCGGACGGGCCGGAACCTAGTTTGATCGTACCGATGATTTAAAAGATTCAATAAATCATAAAAATAAGTAAAATACATAAGAACAAATTTAAAAGAAATTATGCTTGACCTTGTGTACGGTAAGTAATAATGCATGACCGTTTGTGATTGAGAAATCTTGTCAGGGTAGATGACATGGCATTGACCTTACTCGGATGGGTCTGGGTATTGTTCAGTGTATGATTGTAGATGGGTTTTTTTTTTTAATAATATCACGATGATTGTCTTGATTGTAAATCTTCGCGATATGATATTCGATCCGGATCGATTATCATCTCGTGGAGACGTGATTGTGATTGTGGCGATCTTCGATCGCGCCATCGTTCCCTGATGAACGGTTATGGCATCCTACGACTCATGTATTCGGGTTTGCGTGTGTCACCCGAATGCATGACGAGGAAGTACGGTTCTTTGGCAACCGCGCCAACGTTCCATTGGCCATGGAACGGACTTCGGGTTTGCGTGTGTCACCCGTTGATAGGCAAATAAACCTGAGACCCGGGTAGTTGCGTGTGTCCCCCGGCGAGGTGGTACGGATATACTTTGAAAGACTTGTGCGTAACAACGTCCTAAGCTATATGCTTAGGGAGGAATTCGGGTGTAACCCGAGATTTCTATTTTTATTGAAAACGGCCAAGCAATATAGTCAATATTATAATATACAAGCGACGAGAAATATCAATCAGATCAATCATCGTGAAAATCAATCAGCAATCTCAAACAAATCCGTCAATCGTCTCTACGTGTATCTCACACGTAGGTAATTCAACAACTCATTCATGCCTGTGTCGAACACGAGGCGCAACAGTCCAAGCAAAATCTACGGTTGTGCCACATGGACAAGTAAAATAACAATCAAAACATTTCGAAATGTAAAATCGCGGAAAGATTAAAACCATTCATTTTAAATATAATACAGCGGAAGACGTATAAAATACATAAATACGTTTGTACACGTATGCAAATATACCAGTATATAATACAAGTGGTGAATGTATAATTCAAAAGTCTGAAGTCACCACTCTTTTATTGTGTACCTCTAAGACGTGCACTACTCGCGCTGAGATTTGGGTCAGCGAAAGCACTGCATCTGACCATGTGCTAGAGAACTTACACACTCGCACGCATGTCAAACAACAGGAGTTATGCCTACGGCTAGACTGAAGTATGTTTCACCACTAACCCCATCAGGTTCTCTAGAGTCACCGCACCAGTAGCTATAGACTACCTTCCACTGATCAGAAAACTTTGAGACATGAATATTTCGCGGTTCGAGGGTTCTCAGATCCTTTAGGTTGCTAAGATCTGGTTGGTGCGGATTATGCAAGACGTTGACTGCATACGATCCCCACTACAATACCAAGCAAAGAGATAATGAACTACTACACGTTCAGATAGACTCGCCATTAGTGGGATGGAGTAGTAAAAGATACTATTACTGGACACCAATTCTAATGAGATGAATTCAGAGCTGAGTTCGAGGAGAAGCATTACAAGTGACAAGACCAAGAATACCGGATTGTGAAGTTCATTAATCCCTAGTAGAACGATCGTTTTGTCGACGACTACGAAACAAAGTTACTAGACTTCTATAATATGAAGTTGATCTTGTATAGACCGAGCGACTGAATATTCAAAAGTTCTTCATCTGTCTTTATCCATCTCTGCAAAGAAAAGATCAAGATACAGGAGTATCTCACCTTGAGCAGGAACATCTGCCAATTCTTAACGTTGGGACAGGACGAGTGTGGGGAGCAACAGGACGATAAATAAATATACAATGGCTCTGCCACTTAAATATATTAATAATATTTATAAAAAAAAATGAATAAAAAAAAAAGATACTCTCTCCTATAAAAGGAGGTGTCGTGGTGAGGGAGGGAGCAAGAGTGAGAGTGCGAGCAAGAGAAAAAAAAAATATATAGGGAGAGAGAGTAAAAAAAAAAAGTAAAAAAATAATAATATAGTAAATAATTAATAGTAAAAAAAATATATATATAGTAAAGTAAAAAGAAAATTTATTATTGAGAGGATTCTAATCAATCCGGAGAAAAACTACCGTCACAGCAAAATAATCGGCATAATTCAGGTGAGTGAATTTGGATGTGATTCGAGAATTTTATTTTTATTGTCTTCGGAGTTTGATTGTGTGTGTGTAAAATTGTTGATTGATTCGTGTTGCTTGAATATTTATGATTGTTTTTTTTTATTTTGGGGTGAGTCTGGTCCTAGACTTGATCGTCCTGTTGCTCCCCACACTCGTCCTGTCCCAACGTTAAGAATTGGCAGATGTTCCTGCTCAAGGTGAGATACTCCTGTATCTTGATCTTTTCTTTGCAGAGATGGATAAAGACAGATGAAGAACTTTTGAATATTCAGTCGCTCGGTCTATACAAGATCAACTTCATATTATAGAAGTCTAGTAACTTTGTTTCGTAGTCGTCGACAAAACGATCGTTCTACTAGGGATTAATGAACTTCACAATCCGGTATTCTTGGTCTTGTCACTTGTAATGCTTCTCCTCGAACTCAGCTCTGAATTCATCTCATTAGAATTGGTGTCCAGTAATAGTATCTTTTACTACTCCATCCCACTAATGGCGAGTCTATCTGAACGTGTATTGTGGACACTTTAGTGGTTCAGGAATTCGAGGATATATTCCAGAAGACTTGTCTGGACTACTACTGCACAGAGAAGTTGATTTTTCTATTGATGTAATACCGGGTACGGAGCCAATATCCCATATCATGTGGCTCCTACCGAGATGGTAGAGTTGAAGCAATAGTTGAATGATTTGATGGAGCAGAGATTCATTCGACCGAGTGTATCTCTTTAGAATGCACCAGTAATGCTTGTAAAAGAGAAGGATGAACAATGCGACTCTACATGGACTATAGAGGACTTAACCAAGTAACCATAAAAAATCGTTATCCGTCACCGATGGTTGATGATTGCTTGATAAGTTACAGGGAGAAAAATGGTATTCCAGGATTGACTTACGATCTGGATACCATCATATTCGTGTGAAATCGAGGATGTACAGAAGACATGTTGGTCACTTCGAGTTCTTTGTCATGTCCTGTTGCTCCCCACACTCGTCCTGTCCCAACGTTAAGAATTGGCAGATGTTCCTGCTCAAGGTGAGATACTCCTGTATCTTGATCTTTTCTTTGCAGAGATGGATAAAGACAGATGAAGAACTTTTGAATATTCAGTCGCTCGGTCTATACAAGATCAACTTCATATTATAGAAGTCTAGTAACTTTGTTTCGTAGTCGTCGACAAAACGATCGTCTTTCTGGAATATGTATTCTTGACTCGTAGGATTCAGGTGGATCCCTCAAAGAGCAAAGTTGTTATGGATTGGTAAACATCTGTTAGCGAAAATGGAGATCCTATTTATACGGTGAAATGGTTAAGGTGAATATGTACCATAAGATATTGACCTATTTAATCTTTCAGAAAGATTTGAATTTTCGATAGCCAATATGGCTCAAGTTGATAACCGATTATGATTGAAAACTGTATATCATCCGAACAAAGCAACCATAGTTGCCGATGCCTTGAGTCGAAATAGAATCTGATCGACTATACGAGTCTTATCATCGTCAGTAGAGAATATAACAATATTGATAGCTATGTTAGGACACATGATGATTTCTTAGGAGGATCAAGCTCCAAGTTTAAGCGAATGTGTTATCTCAGGACAACGCAGTGATCCAGATCTAGTATGATTCATTGAAAACATGGGCAAATACAGTAAGAAGGGTTACACGCTAAATGACGAATGCGCTTTGAAACTTCATCATCGTCTTTATCTACCAAATTATCGTGATTTAAGACATGATTTCTTGCGTGATGCTCATCAATCGAGATTGACTATTCATCATGGAGCCAACAAAATGAATCAGGGATTGCGACAATTGTATATACACATAGTCTATTATTAAGAAAGATGTAGCAGATTTCATTGTTCGATGTCCTACATGTCAACAAGTAAAAGCTGAGCGACAGATGCCAGGTAGGAAGCTACAGTCGTTAGAGATCCCAGAGTGGAAATAGGACTCTATTGCTATGGATTTTGTAGTTTGATTACCAATGACGCAAACAAATTAAGAAGAACGCTATTTGGGTAATCGTTGATCGATTAACCAAGTCAACACAATTTATTCCGATTCGACAGGAGTATACTGTGGACCGTTTGGTACAAATTTATATTGATGGGATTGTCTGACTACACGGAGTTCCGAGTGATATCATCTCGGATCGTGACCCTCGACTGACATCCCGAATGTGGGGTGCGATACAGAAAGCATTGGGTATAAAGTTAAAGATGAGTATCGCATATCATCCGCAGACAGACGGACAATCAGAACGAACCATCCAGAAACTCAAAGACATGTTGAGAGCGTGCATATTGGACTGGGAGTTCCATGGGATAAACATTTGATGATGTATGAGTTTGTGTACAATAATAGTTACTATATCAGTATTGGTATACCACCTTACGAGGCATTGTATAGACGTCCTTCTAAGACGCCATTGTGTTGGACGGGGATCGGAGGGCGACGAGTATTTAAACTTGATATTGTGGAAGAGACAACGAAGATTAACCACACTATTAAGACTCATTTATGAGTTGTATAGGAAAAAAAAAATCCTATGCAGATCGGGGAAGACAAGTTTCTTAGTGGATGTGGGTGATCAAGTACTGTTTCTTCGAGTACAGTCTATCAAAGGCCATGCGAGATTCGGAAAGGAGGAAGAGCTCAAGCCTCGATATATTGAACCATATACAGTGATCGCGAAAAGAATTATAGCGTATAGCTTGAAATCATCGTCCGAACTTGCCGCAAGTGATTGAACTGATCAGCAATGTCCGATTTTAAGACAAACCACTACAGATCGTTGACCACAAGATCAAGCAATTGTGAAACAAAGAGATTCCTTTATTCAAGGTCATATACCGAAGTCAAGGAGTCTCGAATATGACATGGGAGTCAAAGCGGGATATACGTGACCACTATCTGAGTATCCGTATCTGTTCGGTATACCAATATTATCCTGACTTCATCATGAATTCGAGGACGAATTCAATTTAAGGGGGATAGATTGTAATACCCTAATTTTTTCAATTAATTAAAGCTTAAAATATATTAATATAATAAATAATATTATTTTTATTAATATATATAAATAAGTAGGTGGGCATTAAGCCGCCCACGTTATAAATACATATATATTATATAATAAAATAAATATACAATGGCTCTGCCACTTAAATATATTAATAATATTTATAAAAAAAATGAATAAAAAAAAAAGATACTCTCTCCTATAAAAGGAGGTGTCGTGGTGAGGGAGAGAGCAAGAGTGAGAGTGCGAGCAAGAGAAAAAAAAAATATATAGGGAGAGAGAGTAAAAACAAAAAGTAAAAAAATAATAATATAGTAAATAATTAATAGTAAAAAAAAATATATATATATAGTAAAGTAAAAAGAAAATTTATTATTGAGAGGATTCTAATCAATCCGGAGAAAACTACCGTCACAGCAAAATAATCGGCATAATTCAGGTGAGTGAATTTGGATGTGATTCGAGAATTTTATTTTTATTGTCTTCGGAGTTTGATTGTGTGTGTGTAAAATTGTTGATTGATTCGTGTTGCTTGAATATTTATGATTGTTTTTTTTTATATCTATGAATTATTGTGTTTAAATAATATTCAAAGTCTAGACCGGGTCGGACGGGTTCCACACCGACCAGACTAAGGTTCTAGACAAAGAAACACGAAAAATTCATATATATATAAAATAATAATAATAATAATAATAATAAATAAATGAATAAGTACATAAATCTAACAAAAAGATCGGATGGGTCATAAACTGGACTAACACGAACTGCCAAAATAATAATAATAAAATAATAATAATAATAAAGAAATAATAATAATAAATAAATGAATAAATAATGAAGCAAACGATTCAGAAATTGGACCGACTCGATCTAATCGTAAAGCCAGAATTTAACCAAAATATGACTAAACTCAGTTCAAACCGGACCATACATAGTTCAGACCAAACGATGTGACCGGGTAAATATCAATCTCAGGACGAGCCGAACTAGTAATCCGGACGGGCCGGAATCTAGTTTGATCGTACCGATGATTTAAAAGATTCAATAAATCATAAAAATAAGTAAAATACATAAGAACAAATTTAAAAGAAATTATGCTTGACCTTGTGTACGGTAAGTAATAATGCATGACCGTTTGTGATTGAGAAATCTTGTCAGGGTAGATGACATGGCATTGACCTTACTCGGATGGGTCTGGGTATTGTTCAGTGTATGATTGTAGATGGGTTTTTTTTTATAATATCACAATGATTGTCTTGATTGTAAATCTTCGCGATATGATATTCGATCCGGATCGATTATCATCTTGTGGAGACGTGATTGTGATTGTGATTGTGATTGTGGCGATCTTCGATCGCGCCATCGTTCCCTGATGAACGGTTATGGCATCCTACGACTCATGTATTCGGGTTTGCGTGTGTCACCCGAATGCATGACGAGGAAGTACGGTTCTTTGGCAACCGCGCCAACGTTCCATTGGCCATGGAACGGACTTCGGGTTTGCGTGTGTCACCCGTTGATAGGCAAATAAACCTGAGACCCGGGTAGTTGCGTGTGTCCCCCGGCGAGGTGGTACGGATATACTTTGAAAGACTTGAGCTCGGGTCTGATGAGTATTTTCCGAGGCGGATGGTCGGCGAGGGGGAGTTAGCATAGAGCTGCTTTGCCCGGCAGTCGGCGGCATCGGGGATCGATGTCTGGAGTGGGTATGGAGATGACCGGTACCGAGAGTCGTGATATCGGTGACCGATGAGGAGTATGAAGATCACTTGAGGTCCTCGCAAACGATTTTGCTTGGACTGTTGCGCCTCGTGTTCGACACAGGCATGAATGAGTTGTTGAATTACCTACGTGTGAGATACACGTAGAGACGATTGACGGATTTGTTTGAGATTGCTGATTGATTTTCACGATGATTGATCTGATTGATATTTCTCGTCGCTTGTATATTATAATATTGACTATATTGCTTGGCCGTTTTCAATAAAAATAGAAATCTCGGGTTACACCCGAATTCCTCCCTAAGCATATAGCTTAGGACGTTGTTACGCAACGTTTCAGGTCGTGAGCAACAGTAGTGACTAAGGCAGACGTGGCTTCCAGTGACAATTGGACTTCCAGATCATGTATACTTACTTTGGACTTATTTTTCGAAAATAAAAGGGTGGTGACTTCAGACTTTTGAATTATACATTCACCACTTGTATTATATACTGGTATATTTGCATACGTGTACAAACGTATTTATGTATTTTATACGTCTTCCGCTGTATTATATTTAAAATGAATGGTTTTAATCTTTCCGCGATTTTACATTTCGAAATGTTTTGATTGTTATTTTACTTGTCCATGTGGCACAACCGTAAGCGGGATGCGGGTGTGACAATTTTAGATGATGCATCTTCTAATAATTCATTTTCTCATCAAGAACTATTTAGAATAAATTACTTTTTATATATTACTTATTAGGCTCATTTAATAGAAAGTTCAAACAATATCAAGAATATAAAAATATTTTTAGTTTCTTATTTATTTCAGAAAAATTGCGTTTTTTGAATAACACAAATATAAAATGTTGTTGTGATACATTTGAAAATAATTTTAGAAAAGACGAACAATCTGATATTGATGGAAATGAATTATATATGGAAATAAAATTATTGAAAGAAGTTTTACCTAAAGAATTGATAAAACCTATTGATATTTTGATTTTTTTGAAATGTATGGATTGCTTTCCTAATACAATGATTGCTTATAAAATTTCATTAACTATTCTTATTATTGTTTTTTTTGGTAAAGGTAAATATATATTAACTTCAAAATATGTTGTACAGTAACAATTGGTGTGAGAGTATCAAAACACCCAATCCCAAGATGCAGTAATCAAACTCATATGAGAGAATACAAAATCTTGAATCAACTACGTTCAAAATATCGAAACCAAATAGTTAGCAACGAGTCGTGTGCGTTCATGTCCATGCTTGAGCCTCTGAGCGAAGAAAGCCGCCTTCGTGTTGTAGCTAGAATATCCTTAAGGATAATGTCCGCATGTTTGGACTGAGTGTCGTGAAGCCTAGTGTTTCGTTCCCTCCATATTAGGTATATAGCCGCTTGTAGCAGTAGTTTGACCATGAGCCTAATCGTCGGGTCATTCGAACATCGGTTTGCCCATATGAGAACTTCCTGCAATAATGATGCCAAACAGTCCGAGAGAGGGTATGAAACCAGCAGAGAGGTCCAAATCCCATTTGAAAAACCACAGCCAAATAAAATATGATCTGTAGTTTCAATTTCCAACCCACAAAGTAAGCAATCAGGGAGTGTATTTAACCCCCACGAGAGCAATCTGTCCCGCGTTGATAGCCGTTTTTTGACAGCCAACCATGAGATAAACGCGTGTTTAGGGACCGAACCAGCAAACCAGACGCTCTTATGCCATGCAACGATGTCAGTCGAGGAGAAGCAGTGAAGTAAATCCCAAGCCCTGGACGTACTGAATGACAGCAATGAGGAATCAGAATAAGAGGATGACTAGTAATAGGTATCTACCGCATTCGAAGATCCAGATATTCCCAGCTGAAGAAGCTGGTTGTGGAATCTGACTTCCGTTTCACTCCGTGCAGGAGGTAGATGCCAGCTATCCGAAAAATAAACAACACTCACAAGGGATTGGCGAGGGATGCCCAACTGTCGCGGACCGGATTCTCCTAGTTTAGCAATCAGTGGCCCCTGTGGGAGCCAAGAATCCAGCCAGAAGTGGCAGGAAGATCCGTTCCCCAATTGACACCTCAAGAATGTCCTAGCCTCTCATCTCAGTTTCAATAACTTTTTCCAAGACCAACTCCCTTTGCCTGTTGTCCTGAGATCCCAGAATGACTTGCCAGCCAATAAATGAGATTTGACCCATGCAACCCACAAAGAACCCCCTTCGTGAAAAGCAACCAAATTAATCGAAGACAGAGGATGCGGTTCCAGACTTCCACCCTCCTCAACCCGAGGCCGCCGTACTTGTTATTGTTGCATCTTTATAGAGAAATTTTTCAAAGTTGAAATCTTATTTGCATTTAACAATGTCTCAAGAAAGATTCAACAAATTAGTATCACTCGCTTTAATTAGGATCTATTTCCTTTAACAAAAAAAATTAGGATCTATTTCTATAACTACGACCTAATCACAGAAATACAAAACACAAAATAGTTCAAATAATTAATGTGATCATAAGTTTTACACGAAGAAGACAAATCGGATTAAAATAAATAAAGCACTTTCGCAATGATTAAGAGAAATGTCTCGTCACGTACGTAGGGAGGGTTGTCTTAACAAAGGCATTGTCTCCTCCACTTCACTACACGACAAACCCTAAAATTCTATGGGGTCCCAAACGCCTATGTAAATGAGCCCGTACTTAGTTCTCATCTTAATTACTTTTTAAATTCAAAACTATATACATGTGTGTATATGTGAGTTTTGTGACATCCTTGCTAAATTTATAGTTGTATTTTGAAATGTTAAGTGATGCTTTCATCAATTCACAGTTGTGTCATTTTAGAGTTTTTCAATTTGCTTCAAAAACTTTTTATTTCCACAACATGAATGTTTTTTTGAATGTAAAATTCCAATGTTTTCCTTTGATTCATTGATAGTGTACTTTCTAAAACTAAAAAATAACATATTAGAAGAAGGATGTATAATTACAGTTTGCATGTTTAGGAAGCTTAAGAATATAATATTAGCTTGCAAATTCTATATAATTCTCCGATGTAGATTGTTACGTACTTGGATAAAAATGAAAATATGTCCGTGTGTTGAGTGTGCTACTTGGCAGAGATGGTGAAGTTGAACCGTACAATTGCCCATATACTAAAGATTGACGGACCAATATTTTTTCTCTTAGTCCATAAGTAAGAACGGATGTTGCATGCAGTTCGCCATAGAAGAATTGAGCGTATCTCTGTGGCAAACGACGGTGGACCACCCAAAGTTAGAACATCCGCTTTTATCAAAAAAAAAAAAAAAGTTAGAACATCCGGAATCCATGGAAGAGAACGAAATCGTACGAACATAACACATGCAACCTACATACTAATCTATTATTGGGTCCCTCTCGAAAATAAATTATAAATTTTTATTCATGGGTCCTTAACCCCCATAATAGATCGTCGCAAGTGTCCTACCACATGTCAAATAAATGGCGTCCATGTACGGCACAACGGTCCTAGACGTAGATAAGAGAGAGTCGAAACCCGACGAACATTAGTAGATGCATGAAACGATATCATATATTTTAAGTAATATCATTTGAATTAAACTATCATGAACTTTAATATGATTATTAAATTGATTAAGAATTTACTAAAACATAATTTTGTGGTCATTTTCATAAATCTTTTGATTTATTTCCATATTCAAATTTCAAATTCATGGCTGTGATGATCGTGTATATATATATATATATATATATATATATATATGTGTGTGTGTGCGTCATTATTTATTAACACACTACGAAAATTCTATTAAAAATAATAGTAATAACAAAATAGACTACAAAATATTGCCAACGATGACCTACGGAACAACAATTAAAACATCGACATTTGTATCGAATTTTAAGATTTTTTTTGTACTGTTGGTAAAACTTTTAAATTTATTTTAGGTATATAGAAATTTGTTTTACGTGATTGGTTGCGACCTGGAAGAACTGCCCAACCGTTTTAATGTCCGCCAACCTAAAAGGAGTAATGGCTTTGATTTTTAATTTCGTATTTTAGACCCTATGCCATTAAATGCTAAAATATAATTATTTTAAAAAAAGAGTATGATATGATAAAATATTAGTTAGGTAGTTATTTTTTTCCTACCAAAACAAGGATAATATATGGTTTGGAAGCATGTGATATATTGAGTGGCATGTTTAAGGGTGGGCCGACAGAAAAATTAAGTCAAGGCTCTTCCATCGTCGTTAGTCTCCGAGGCATTTTAATCATGAAATTTAATCATGAAATTCAAACTTTTAATGTATTTTGACTTTGTAATTGTTTTTTCTGAAATGTCTGATGAACAATAATTAGGGTTTTTAGGTTATTTAGCTAATTATTATGAGTTTTTTTATGGTTGATTTTAATTTTCAGGAAAATGATGAACCAGCCCATCATGTTTCAGTTTTTTTTAGAAAATCGAAAAAAAACTGAAACTTTTCGATAGTATATGAACTAAAATATTTATTAGACAAAACCTTCAATAACAACAATTTGTTAAAAAAAACCCTTAACCCCTGAATTTTGTCCAAAAAACCCTCTTATCCGACGTGAAATGTGAATGTGCTTGCATGCTTTGCGAGCGTGCTCACGTGGCTTATTAACCCGCCAACGTGGCAAATCGATCACTAGGAAAAAGTGCATAAAGAAAAAAAATCTACATCATAAAAAAAATATGTATATACACATACATATATATATGTGTGTATATATAGGTATGCATGTATAAAAAAATTAATAAACAATAATAACAAATATATGTGTGCATGACAATTACAGTCTCAGTCTCCCTTGGTTGTTTCGACATTCTTTATTAGATGTTGTAATTTATTGTAATATAACATAATTTGCGTGTCGACGACAACGACAAATAAAAACATTATAAATAACATAATTTACGATAATGAATGTATACAAATGCAGAATAATACAATTATAAATATATAAAAAAAAAAGAGGAAAAGAATGAAAGAGGACGAGGTAGGGGAAACGATGGTCCATGGATAAAGAAATGGCAAAAGTTATGAAGAGAAGCATCGTCACATGGGAGACCCAATCATGAAGACATTCAAATGAGACAACGGCAGAGGATTTGGTGGAGCCACTTAAATGCTCCATTCCCTTCATTTATAATTTCTCTTATTATATTTCCAACATGTAAGCATGTATATGTGTTTGTATGTATTCATGCATGCATGTATGCAGTATGTATGTATGTATGTATGTATGTATGTATGTATGTATGTATGTATGTATGTATGTATGTATGTATGTATGTATGTATGCATGTATGTATGTATGTATGTATGTATGCATGTATGTATGCATGCATGTATGCATGTATGTATGTATGTATGTATGTATGCATGTATGCATGTATGCATGTATGTATGCATGTATGTATGCATGTATGCATGTATGTATGTATGTATGTATGTATGTATGAAATACTAAAAGATAGAAGCCACTGCCCAATATCTTTGTTTTTGGACTACGTGATGATTCACTTCTCACTTCCAGATTTCGAATCTCCGTGATGATTTAGAAATAATATTATTTTCGATTATTTCAATTAGATAAAAAAAAAATCTCCTAAAACAAATATCCGGATAGTTAAAAACTAAATGAACTAATATTAATATCCATGCATAACGATGATCTGTAATAAAGTTGTTTAGAATCATTCAATGAACATATTGTAGTCGTTTTATTATATTACTATAGAAACCGGTTTATCATTGTCGTTTTAAGTCTTTATCGTCACTTTCATCGTCGACTGCCATAGTTCACACACTTAACAGGATTTCAAATTCATAAAAAAAGACATGCTCATAGTAAAAATATAAAATAATTGTTTTTGTTATGAATAAATTAAAATAATAGAGCAATATTTTAGTAAAAATTCAGGCCCGAATCGAGTCCGGTCAGATATCCGTCCGGCCCGTCCATTTAGCCCGAAACATATCGAATGATTAGTTTTTTATTCTCATATAATATAAAAAATTTTTATTTATGTTATATATATTTATATATTTGATGGGTTTGATTAATATAAATGCTAAATTATATATTATTTTATTTCTAAAATCATATATATATATATATATATATATATATATATATTTTAAAGTTTATATGATCATTTTTTAATTTAAAAGTTTTTAGTTGTAGTTGATGTGATAAAAAAATTTATCTTTATTTTAGTATATTTTTATCGGATTTAGTGTTAGACAATTGATCAATTGAATAATTTTTTTAATTTTATTTTTATTTCATTGAATGTTTATATTATTATTTATTATTATTATTATAAAAAAATATTTTTATTTAATAAAAAATCCAAAATTCCGGTCCGAACCCATCCGAAGTCCTATAGAATCGGATTCAGGACCATCGATGATAGGCCCGAAAAATAAATGGACGGACTGACCCATCCAAAAAAAATTTAGACCCGAATTAAAATCGGTCCAACCGCACATTTTACACCCCTGGATTTCGGTGTTATTATGGCTGCTGCTGAGTGCTGACCAAAAAATGCCACCTTGGAAGTTTGTTCGATGTTCACTTGACAGACTCACCTTATGACATCTCCATTATATTTAATGCTTTCTCTTCTGTCTTTTTCTTTCATTCTTATTTATTTTTAAACAAGATTATTATTATTATTAGGGAAAATGTCAAAAACCCACACATATTGTATCAAATGTGTAAAATTAGTATATCAATTTTTAATTTGACAAAATCCCCACTCGATTTCAAAATTTTCCGTTTTCCATCACCGATTGTTTCTTAGATTTCCAATTAACAACAGAGAGGGAATTAACCGTGCCACATCAGCATCCGATAACTGACGTGGCGTGACACATCCGAAAAAATACCCATCAGATGACACGTAACCTAACCTGCCATGTCAGCAGTTCGGGTTATTTAAATTGGTTCATTTGATTGCACCGGTTAAATGAAAACCGAAATTTTTAAAAAAAAATTGGGATCTCACTTTCAGAACTTCATCTTCTCTCGTCTTCTCTCCTCTCCTCCTCTGTGAGACGATCTCCGGTGAGATGAACGAGCTCCGGCGTGGTTCCGACTCATGTCGGTGTTGCTCCGACGTGGGTGGTAGTCGTCTCGGTGGTTCGCTCCTGCTTCGGTGGTTCGCTTATGTTAAAGTTTTGCTCTTTCGGTGGTTCGCTCGTGTTCCTGCTCCAGTTTCGCTACTTCGGTGGTTCGGTCATGCTCCAATTTCGCTCCTGCTCTCGGTGGTTCACGGTGTTCATGGTTCTCCTACTCCTGCTTCAATTTTTTTTTGAAAAAATTGAAAAGTTGATGTATTTTTTTTATTTTGTTTTTATAGTTTCTTTTTATGTAATTTGTTTTCTGTTCTTGGATTCTTTTTTCCATTAACGTGCACCCACTTTCCCAGACCCATGTATAGATTTTCAATGGCACGATTCCAACACATTTGATCCGTTCTATTAATTAATTAATTTTCTGGATTTTCTTCTTCTTATTTGTCAATTTGTTTGAATTTAAGAAATCCTTAATTACGCGTCCTTCGTTATCACCTCCCCTTTGCATTAATCCTGTGTCCATCTGCTGATTTTTTTTCTTTGGCGACCATTCTTCTACCTCTTTCCAGGTGTGTTTTCTTGCTTGACTTTGAAATTTTTAGTTCTCTTTTTCTTTTGTGAATCTGATTGCCTGAAATTCTATTCAATTGCCGCTTTACGTTTGGAAACTCAGAAATGGAGCAAGCCACACACGATGCAGGCGAACCAGAGGAAGAGTTTTGGACCACCATAGGAGAAGAGGAGAGGAGAGGAGAGAGGAATGCCAAACCCTAAATCCTAATTTTTTTAAAAAAAATTTCGGTTTTCACTTAACCGATGCAATCAAATAAACCGGTTTAAGTAATCCGAATTGCTGACATGGCAGATTACGTATCATCTAACGTGGTATTTTTCGGATGTGTCACGCCACATCAGCTATCGGACGCTGATGTGGCACAGTTAATTCCTTCTCTGGTGTTAATAGGAAATCTAAGAAACAATCGGTGATGGAAAACGGGAAAATTTGAAATCGAGTGGAAGATTTTGTCAAATTAAAAATTGATGTACTAATTTTACACATTTGATATAATCTGTGTAGGTTTTTTTCATTTTCCCTTATTATTATTATTATTATTATTATTATTATTATTATTATTATTATTATTATTGAGAATTGCCGTAAAATACCTGTACTTTTCTCTGGTCTCAATTTAATATATGTACTTTTTTAATTACTGAATAATACCTGTACAATTGATTTTTCTCCAAATAAATCCTATACTTTTAAATTATTGGCCAAAAATTACCTACCGTCAAATAACCGCCACGTAGACAAACGAAAATCCTACGTGGCGGCGAAATTCTCAACCTCTCTCCTAATCATCGCGCCATGTATACATATATATATATATACATATAAACACACATATATATACCATATATATACATACATATAAACATATATATACATACATATCAATACACATATACACATATATACATATATATACATACATATAAACACACATATATATACCATATATAAATATATATATATACACATAAATATACATATATACGAATAATAAAAATATACATATACATACACATATACACATACACATATATAAATACACATGTACATATATATACGTATATAAATATACACATCCACACATATATATATACATATATATACATACATATCAATACACATACACATATATATATTAATATACATATATATAAACGTACATATATATATATATAAATAAATACATATACATTCGCATATATATACATACACATATATATACATATATACATATACATACACACACATATATATATACATACATATACAACACATACACATACATATATAAATAATATATATACATATACATGCTATATATATACATACATATAAATATATAAATATATGTATATAGATATATATATATACATATATATATATATACTAGTGTGACCAATGTGATATGTTGCAAATATGTTGCAACATTTTCGCCCGTCAATTAACGTTGCTAATCGTTGCAACTTGCAACGCAATTTTCGTTGCTACTTTGCAACGAATATATTGCGTTGCTACGCGTTGCAAAAACATGTTATTTCGTTATTATTTCGTTGCAAACTTTTTTCGTTGCGAAAGCGTTGCAAAGTTTGCAACGAAAATAATTTCGTTGCAAATTTCGTTGCAAAAACGTTGTTTTTTTGTAGTGTATATATGTATTAATATATATATATATATATGTGTGTGTATTTATATGTATGTATATAAACATGTGTATATATATGTGTATATGTGTATGTATATGTATATTTTTTATTATTTATATATATATATATATATTTATGTGTATGTATATATATATATATATTTATATATATATATGTGTGTGTATGTTTATATGTATGTATATATATATGTATATATGTGTATGTATATATTTATATACGTATGTATATATGCATATATGTATATATATGTGTATGTATATATATATATTTATTATTTATTTTATGATTTTTATTTATTTAATGAATTATTAATTAATTTATTAATTAATTATTTTTTATTTATTTTTTATTTAATTTCTGACGTGACGATGACATGGCGCGATGATTAGGAGAGATGTTGAGAATTTCGCCGCCACGTAGGATTTTCGTTTGTCTACGTGGCGGTTATTTGACGGTAGATATTTTTTGGCCAATAATTTAAAAGTATAGGATTTATTTGGAGAAAAACCAATTGTACAGGTATTATTTAGTAATTAAAAAAGTACAGGTATTAAATTGAGACTAGAGAAAAGTACAAGTATTTTACGGTGATTATTAAGCTAAAACAAATTTGGGTTTTTTAGTTCCCTTGAATTGCTCCTTTAGTCCGAGGTGTCCCATAATCTTTCTTTTTTCGTCGTTTGCTCTTTGCAAATAAAGTTAAATTGTGTTATTATTACTTCGATGTCGATTGGATGGGGCTTTTATAAAAAATACCCCTATAATGCTACAAAGATTTCATGGCATACCCCTACAAAAATAAAAAATAAAATTACTTCAAAACATACCTTTATAATTATGTTATTCCCATAATACCCATTGGCGTAGGTTCCAATGACAGAAACATTAATGGGAAGAGAGAAAAAAGCAATTTTCGATTTCCTAGGAAAAAAATTAAATATTTTAAAGTTTTTAAAACTCCCTCCATCACAAAAAATTAAATTTTTTCGCGTGAATTTTAAAAATTTTCGGTGTGACCAGTGTGACTAGTGTGACCAATGTGACAGTGTGGCCAGTGTGACCAAAACTAAATTTTGAACGTTGTGACCAGGGTGACTAGTGTGACCAGTGTGACTAGTGTGACCAGTGTGACCAATGTGACTAGTGTGACCAGTGTGACCAAAACTAAATTTTGAACGGTGTGACCAGGGTAACTAGTATGACTAGTGTGACCAGTAGGGGTGTAAAATGGGCGGGTCGGACCGGGTTCGGGCCGGGCTTAATTCGGGCCTAGAATTTTTCGGGCCGGCTCGGCCTGCCCATTTATTTTTCGGGTCTAGGATCAATGGCTCGGAGCCCGACCCTATAGGGCTTCGGGCGGGTTCGGGCCGGGCTTCAGATTTTTTATCAAATAAATTTTTTTTTCTACGATAATAATAATAATGTAAAATATTAAAAAAAACAAACATAGTATAAAAAGATAATTATATGATGTAATTAATTTGAAATATATAGAAAAAGAATCAATATATTCATATGTAAATAAAGGTTTAAAAATATATATATTTAAAAGTTTCTACGTTTTCAAAAATATAAATTGATATATATATATATATGATGTAATATGATTAAAAAAATAAAAGTTCTCATCACTTTAAAAAGTATTAATTGGATCCAAAATAAAGTTTCATCATTTGGTTAAAAGATACACATATATAAATATAGAACATGTGTTTATTTATATGCATCGAAGAACAAAATCCAAACTACTAGTACGAAACAAAACCAATATAGAGTGAAAAAAAATATAAAACAAAAAAATTTAATCAAATAGCATGTTAGGTTTGATTTAGTAAAAAAATAATACAAAAGATGATTACCAAATGATGTAATATGGTTAAAAAGAAATTAAGATAATCATAGAGAGGTAAAACTTTGGTTTAGAAAAAAGGGTTAGAAAAAAATTAATGGGCCTCAAGTCCGGCCCGAGACCCGACCGGTCCGGCCCGAGTGGCCCGCAGTCCATTTAGCCCGAAGCCCGAAAGCCCGAAATTTAATGAGCCTATATTTTTTAGGCCCATGTCCTTATTATTTTCGGGCGGGTTCGGGCCGGGTTTCGGGCTCTGAGTTTAATTGACATCCCTAGTGACCAGTGTGACTAGTGTGACCAGTGTGACCAATGTGACTAGTGTGACCAGTGTGACTAGTGTGATCAAAATTAAATTTTGAACGGTGTGACCAGGGTGACTAGTGTGACCAGTGTGACTAGTGTGACCAATGTGATATGTGTGACCAGTGCGACCAAAATTAAATTTTAAACGGTGTAACCAATGTGACGTACCTTTGTTTTCATTGTCAATCCATTCCATTATCGCTCCGAACATTTATTTGAAATTAAATATGCGCCTCTTGCATATTCTTCGACATATTTGTTATGCATCTGTCTCATTTTCATCAAAAACCACACGATTCATTTTAAAAATCATAAAACTCAAACCCAAAACACAAAGTTTATGCATCGAACCAATCTCTTGTATTAATGAACTTACCTTCAGTTCTTGTCATTTGTTCTATCTTAGATCGACTCAAGAAAAATAAGGTATGAGGTCGGCGGTGAAGATATGTTCAACGAAATAATCATTTTTCGTTTGTTTTTCTATGCGTAAAAATGAAATGAGAAGGAGAAAAATGGAAGAGTTGAGAGAAAGATAACAGTAGAGAGAGAAAGTTAAGAAAGAAATAAAGAGTTATCAAAGTGTGAGAACGAGATAGATGAATTCAAAATGGCTAAGTAAGTGGGAGAGGTGTATCACGTTACTTTTCTGAAAGGTTAATTATATCTTTTGTTCCTTTTTTTTTTCAAAACTCTAAGGTTTTGAAGGGTATAGCGTGAAGTCTTTGTAGCAAAGTAAAAGTATTTTTGCTATATTTCCGATTGGATGTGATATTTTTTTTTTCTTTTTTATTCTCAATATATGCCGTGTTTAATAGAATAGACTCAAAATGGTAGTTGAATTTCATACAAACTATACGACAATTTCTTTTTTTTTTAGCGTATTTATAAAGAAATTTCGATACAGATTCGAAAGTAATGGAAACACCAACTTTTGACAAAAAAAATCGATAAGATATTAGTAACCGAAATAATAATAGTATATTCTTTTGATGGAAATGATAGTGTAACAACATACATTAAGGTAGCATACCGCACAAATGTTGCTTTTAGAGAGTACAGTGATTATGCAAATTCTTACCCATATTTACTTATTATTGTACATTTTGGTAATTTTGACTGTAGTATTTTTTTAGGGTAATTTTTATTGTTGATTTATTTATGTTTTTTTATAAGAAGAATAAATTGTGAATCTTTATTTTACTTAGATTCGATTATATATGAACGGGGTGAATCATAAAGCTTTTTGCCTGCAAATTTGGGATAATCAAAAGCATAAAATAGATAAAAATTGAAGGGAAGCAAATCTAATGGGCTTCAAAGCCCATATGGAAGGCCTTTACTAAGAACATATTGTCGGGCTTCAAGCTTGGTGAGAGAGAACGGGAGATATCGGTTCGGTGTCGGGTTAGGTGTTTTAAAATAATCTACGAATAACATTTACTTTTATAACCGATCCATTGATGAATACATTATATTTTGTTGTCTAATTTGCATATATGTTATATAATGATATATATTAATTGTTTGGAACAATTCTAAATTCTTGATCTCTTAGTATCATTAATACTAGTATGAAAATGATCATATCGATAATTGTGATTTCTGTGACTCGTTTTCCTTTAGAGGAATTGTGTCAAATGGATAAGAAAATTTTCACACACATAATTTTTTTTTTATCCCAACTCGATAATTATCTACACCTTATTCCTCCATATATAAAAAAAAAAACAAATTAGTTGACGAAAATAGATATATTACAACGTGGACACTTCTCTACAATCCATTTACCCAACTTTGTGGTATGATTCGTATGTTTCCTCCCTCTATCATTTTGCACAACTTTGGATACCTTCTTTATTTTAAAAAAAAATGGAGACTAAAGTGTATATCTCTATTCTTTCGATATCTTCTTTGATATTAGGATCTTGCAACACAAACTAGCAAACCAATTACCTAAGTTTGGGTGGCTTAGTTGTAAGAGAACATGTAAAGCATATTCTTACACTGGGTTCAAACACAAGCGTAGGGAGGGGCATTCATCTGGACTTCCCTGCTCCTTTTCCGGATTATCAAAAAGAAAACTAGCAAACCAATTTTATTTCATCTACAAGCATTTACACATTTCAATAGAGATACCATCGTATCCATATAATTTATATATTTTCATTATTTAACCAGTGTCTCAACTCGATGCATATAATCATTCTATTATAATTCATATTTTTCTCTCTTATTGATTTCTAATTTTATAAGGTCACTACCTATGCTATTGTTATACACATAATCGAAATAACTTTTTTGTATTTCTCGTTAATATCGTCGTCTCTAATATTTTTTCTATCGCTTTATATATATATATATATATATATATATATATATCATTTATTCATTTGTTTAAATAAAATGTGATTGTCTCTTTTGAAAGTGAACATTTTTACCTTTTTCATCCTTATTCTCAAAACCAAAACCTCTATATATGTCCCCGTAACCTTTTCCAACATGTATAT
The DNA here is from genome assembly GCF_000463585.1 of Tarenaya hassleriana. Lineage (NCBI taxonomy): Eukaryota > Viridiplantae > Streptophyta > Magnoliopsida > Brassicales > Cleomaceae > Tarenaya > Tarenaya hassleriana. Next base: position 1,095,696 of record NW_010965625.1, read on the forward strand.
TTAGATCACTACAAATAAAAATATACTCTCCACACGATACATTTTACTTAAGGTTATTAATATTCTTACAAAATTTTTGTTTACACTCACTATTTAATTCTATTTGTTGGTATAAGCACTAATCACATTAATATATTCCCCTATTATAACTAGTTTAACTAAAATGATCTTATCTCAATCACTTTCTACTACAACCATCACTCTTTCAAATACATCTTTACTAATATGGACTTCATTTCTATTACGTTCTTCACCTTTACCTTTGTATCATAATTTAAAATTCGTAGTGTATTTTCAACGTTTTTACTATTCTCTTTCACTAACATTCACTCTATTGGGAAACTCTCAAAACTCTTTTCTCATCTTTTGTATTCTTCCTTTCCTTATTTTGAAGGCTAACAAAAGACAAGCTGCAAAACAATATGCAAACAGAAAATACATTTAGGGGGTGAAGAACGCACGTACGTTTCTACTGTGACTCAAATTCACTCTATGAAATACTTCTTCCCGAAGGATGAGACCGGGTATTAGCAGTTTTTTTTTTTTGATAACCAGGATGGTTCCTCGGGCCTTCGGCCCAACTACATCCACCCTAGGCCCGGTACCAGCCTTTGTATATGGACCATTTTAATCCAGAAATTACATCCCTCCCCACCAGTGGAATCGAACCCAGGACCTTGAGGATGACTTTGTCCCCTCTCCGCCACTAGGCCACCAACTGTTGGGTCGGGTATTAGTAGTTACCATATCTATAGGAGTATATCTTCAATGATTTGATTTGTGTATCATATCTTCCTAATTCTGCTCGTGTCATACTTGTATATAAACTCATGTATGTCATTTGAGAATCAATAATCAAAATATATTTTCCAAAGTCTATCATGGTATCAGGAGCCTAAATTTGTCATACGACAAAAATACCCCCACAACCCTATTTTTTTTTTCAAACCTCAGTTACTCCTCCTAAGCGCCGCCGCCTTCCACCATGGCTACCAGCTCCGGCACGCTTCCCAGTGACAATGTCACTCCGCACAATCCCGCCGATCCTGCCTCTACATTGATAAACGTCAATGTATCGAATGTCTCCAAACTTGACGGGACAAACTATATCACTTGGAGTATCCAACTTCAAGCCCTCCTCGAAGGATACAACCGCGAGTCTTATCTCGACCAAACCACTGCTCCGGCGTCCACGGTCATCACTAATGACACCATCACGCCAAATCCGATGTACACCCCATGGCACCGTCAAGATCGGCTCGTGTTTTCAGCACTCCTTGGCTCGATCTCACCCGCTTGCCAAGCACTCGTCGCGACGTCCTCTTCCTCTGCTGCTGCATGGAAATCTTTGGCCGACACCTATGGACGCTCCAGTCATGGACATGTAAAACAAATAAAAGAACAACTACGTCGGCATAACAAAGGAGCCAAATCAATCGATGAATACATGCGATTCTTCAAGATCAAGGCGGATGAACTTGCATTGCTCGGAAAACCGATGGATCATGAAGATCTTGTTGATCTTATTCTTGTTGGCCTAGGTGATGAGTACAAGGCGGTCAAAGATGCGGTTCATGCTCGAGATACATCTATCTCATTCATCGAACTTCATGAGATGCTGATTTGGTTGTCTCTCAACCATCGGATATTCCGATCTCCGCCCATGTTGCACACTCCAGTGGCCGTCCCCCTTAGCGTGCTCGCGGTGGCCGACAACACTCAACCTACAATCATCGGATGCCATCTCCTACGACAAACACTCAGTCGTACACGCGCGGATCTCCTCGGCCCTACCTTGGAAAATGCCAATTGTGTGGCACCCAAGGTCATAGTGCAAGGACTTGTCACCTTCTCCCAGCACCGATCTCCCGGACCTCCAATCAGTTCTCGGCTCCACCATCGGACGTCTCTCCATGGCGTCCCACAGCTCATCACGCGGCTGTACCTCCTCCACAACCTTCATCACCATGGTTACTTGATTCCGGTGCATCCCATCATGTAACATCTGATCTGGCGAATCTATCGTTACACTCACCGTATCATGGAGATGACGAAGTTGTCATTGGCGATGGCTCAGGGCTTGCGATAACACACACTGGTTCCTCTACTCTTCCTTCTAAATCTCACCCACTTAAGCTTCATAACATTCTTTATGTCCCGACCATGCATCGTAATCTCTTATCAATTCATCAACTTTGCCTCTCTAATAACGTGTCTGTGGAATTTTTCTCTCACTCCTTTTAGGTGAAGGATCTCAACACGAGGGCAATCCTAGCAAGAGGCCCACTTAAGCACGGTATGTATGAATGGCCATCTTCCTCCTCGTCTCAACCCACCAATAAACCGCCCCCGTCTCTTGCACTCTCCAGTGCCAAAACATCTCTTTCCGAGTGGCACTCTAGATTAGGCCATCCATCCCGAGAAGTACTTAATTTCATTGTTTCGAGTTTTTCCCTTCCTTTGTCATGTAGTTCTAATCGTTCTTGGTCTTGTGAGTCTTGCCATATCAATAAAACACATAAACTTCCTTTCTATTCTTCTTCGGCCAAATCTTCTCGCCCTCTTGAACTTGTTTATTCGGATGTTTGGACATCACCAATCACTTCGTTTGACGGGTTCAAGTACTATGTCATTTTCATAGATCATTTTTCTCGTTACACTTGGTTCTTCCCTATCCGTCAAAAATCCCATGTCGCAACCATTTTTCCACGTTTCAAAAGTCTCGTTGAAAATCGTTTCAACCAAAAAATAGTCACCCTCTTTACCGACAATGGTGGGGAATATATTTCCTTAAGGAATTACTTATCCTCCCATGGCATTTCCCATCATACCTCTCCACCCCACACACCGGAACAAAATGGAATATCGGAACGAAAGCACCGACACATTGTGGAAACCGAACTTACCCTACTCACTCGTGCAAAAATCCCCACCGAGCTATGGACCTACGCCTTACCAACGACGGTTTACCTAATAAACCGCCTACCATCTTCATCCCTTCATCGTCGGTCTCTTTATGAAACACTTCTCGGGGAACCTCCAAACTACTCCAAACTCCGAACCTTTGGCTGCTTGTGCTTTCCTTGGCTCCGCCCATATACTCCTCACAAACTATCTCCTCGGTCAGCTCCTTGTGTGTTCGTCGGGTACTCACTCACCCAAAGTGCCTTTCTATGTCTCCATGTCCCGACATCATGTCTCTACATCTCCCGTCATGTAGACTTCATCGAAACTGAGTTTCCATATTCCAGTCACCACTCCGACCTTGTTCCATCAGTCGCCACTAGTTCCTTCCCATCACCACCTCTTTCCTCTAGAGTCCCATGTCCACTGGCCATTCAACACACACCTCGTCTCTTGCCAGATACGCCACCGCGTCTGAATCCAACACCGACGCCCTCTGCCACTCCTCCACACACGACGCCAGACCCATCCATGCACTCTTCGCCCGATGCCTTACCCGACACGTCACCTACATCAACATCGACCGAACCAATATTGCCCATTGCACCACAACCAAACAGACATCCCATGGTCACTAGATCCAAAAACCAAATCTCCAAACCGACCACAAAACTCAACCTCACTGTATCTCTACAACCACACCAAGACCTTGAACCATCATGTGCTTCGCAAGCCTTGAAAAATCCGAAATGGCGCAATGCAATGGAGGAGGAATTCAACGCCTTAATTCGAAATGGGACTTGGAGTCTTGTGCCACCGGATCCGTCTCACAATGTTATCGGGTGCAAATGGGTATTTCAGACTAAACGTTTCTCTGATGGTTCCCTTGACAGGTACAAAGCAAGACTCGTTGCCAAAGGCTTTCACCAACGTCCAGGAATTGATTACACCGACACATTCAGCCCGGTTATTAAACATGCTACCATTCGTGTGGTCCTCACCATTGCGGTAACTCGCAGATGGAACCTTCGACAGTTTGACGTCAATAATGCGTTCTTGCAAGGAACTCTGGATGAGGCTGTATACCTATCTCAACCTCCGGGTTTCATTGATCGCGATAAACCCTCCTATGTGTGCAAACTACACAAAGCACTATATGGCCTCAAGCAAGCTCCAAGGGCATGGTTTAACGAACTTTGCCGATTCCTCATTCTCTCCGGCTTTACTAATGCCATCTCCGATACGTCTCTGTTTATCCTTGACCGCGACGGAGTGAGAATATACATCCTCGTGTACGTGGATGATATCATCATCACCGACAACAACAACATGGAGATTCAACGATTCATCGATACTCTCGCAAGACGGTTCTCCATCAAAGATCTCGGATCCCTGTCTTATTTTCTCGGGGTTGAAGTGACACACACATCCAAGGGCATCCTACTTACTCAGAAGCGCTATATCTCGGACATCCTTACCCGCCACTCAATGGCTGCTGCGAAACCGGTCTCCACACCTATGCCTTCCACTTCGACACTCAGCCGTCGTTCGGGGACTACTCTCGATGACCCCAGTGAATACCGTCGAGTATTGGGCAGTCTCCAATACGTTCTTTTCACAAGGCCGAACGTTGCCTATGCGGTTAACAAGTTAGCTCAATACATGCACAGCCCTACATCGGAACATTGGCAAGCATTGAAGCGTATATTACTGTATCTCAATGGTACAAAGACACATGGTATCTTCCTATCTTCCTCTCCTATGTCCTTGCACGCATATTCGGATGCAGATTGGGGAGGCGACCGCGATGATTACACATCTACGGGAGCCCACATTGTATACCTCGGTCGCAATCCCGTTTCTTGGTCATCTAAGAAGCAAAGATTCACGGCGAAATCTTCTACCGAGGCTGAATACAAATCCGTCTCTACCACCGCCTCAGAGGTACAATGGATCCTATCTTTACTTTCGGAGCTTCGAATCAGTCTTACGTCCATGCCGGTTGTTTATTGCGACAATGTTGGTGCAACCTATCTTGCGGCGAATCCTGTCTTTCACTCACGCATGAAACATGTGGGAATCGATTATCACTACATCCGTGGTCTTGTCCAAGACAAGACGCTTCGCGTATCACATGTCTCCTCTATGGACCAGCTCGCCGACGCACTCACTAAGCCCTTACCTCGTGGACGCTTTGAATCTCTTCGAACCAAGATCGGCCTCGCAACCGACATCGATCTTGCGGGGGCATATTAGCAGTTACCATATCTATAGGAGTATATCTTCAATGATTTGATTTGTGTATCATATCTTCCTAATTCTGCTCGTGTCATACTTGTATATAAACTCATATATGTCATTTGAGAATCAATAATCAAAATATATTTTCCAAAGTCTATCACTGGGTTCCCAGAAGACTGTTTTATCTCGCATCCGAGCTCGACCTCCATTAACCGGTGATTTTCCTTCGAACGAGTCATTAACAATGAGAAACTCAGATGATCGCCTTCCCCCACGTCAACTGTAGGGTTTAGAACCAAAACCTGCCATATACATGATCAGAACTGGCCTCAGATTAAAACCTCGTCGCAAAACCAATGAAACCGAGCCATCGTATATGGTTTCGTGCAAACAAACCTGTTGTCCCCAATGGATGCAATAATCGTCGCTAGGAGCTGTGGTTAGCTCAATTTCTCGCAGTGCAGGGTCCTCTTTCCTTCCCTGCAGGTCATCAAAACAACGAGTAATATAAGAATTTTGTTCAACGTGCTCGGTTTTCATGAGATGTAAATCCAAGGGAATGTACTCGAAAGTGAACATCGAACCAACCACCAAAGCCACAGAGTCTAGAATCCCGAAAGCTGATGGTTGACAGGACATGTGATCTTACTTCGGCAATATCACTGATCGTGGTGGTCAAACAATCAAAATCTCCTTAATAACGGTAGGGATCCCTATCACTTGTTGTGGGCTCAAGTTATTCCACATAGCTGTTGTTGGAGTTAACCATGTTCTCCTCACGTGTTTATTTTGTTGCCGTTTAGTTTTTGAAGTTATTATTTTCGGTTGTTTTATTTTAGGTTGAATAAGTCTGAGAAGACCTAGTATTGCGCTTGACCCATTAAAGTCGATGCAGATTTTTGGGTTTGTTTTGATATTTTAATGCATTATAAATAAGAGATGTAAAGCTCAGACTTTAGCATCGGAGAAAAATACAAAAACGTCATTTCTCATTATTCTATCTCCTTGATTAATGTCTCTCTTTCAATGGTTATTTTCTCACGAATGTCTTTATTTGTGAAACTCCAAAATCTTTGTTAAAGTTTCCATTATTAAATTCTGTCAGTTGTCTGTGGGACAAAAAAAACGAAAGAACGAATTTTATCACGTTGTATTGGTGTTAGGTTCGATTAAATAATTTCATCAAAACACAAAGCATACAAGATCATTTCTAATAATGTAAGAATATCACGTCTAGAGTTTTACTACGATGAAATATAAAGCTATATAACCCAAAGGAAAACGTAGCCGGTGTCCTTAGATTATTATTAGTTCTTTGCCAATTAACACAACTTATTACAAGTTTTCAAAAGCTCTCTGTTATAGTTTTCAGTGAATGTCCACACACTTTATATAAAACTTACCTCTAAGTAATACTTCTCTTGTTCATCAGAATAATGCTTTGCTAAAACGCTCATATCAACACCATAGTAGTTCTTGATCTCATCTGAAAAATTATGCCAGTTGTCCATGGCTTCTTCGTAATCGTTCTTTTTACGACCAGCTTGAGAAGATTTGATCGGGGCCAGCCACATGCGGGCATGACTAGGATACCTGTTGAACTCAACCAGCATGACGAAATTTAACAGCCAAGGAAACAGAATGTTTTTCATGGCAGCAAGCTCAGAGCACAAAGCCGATGATGAGGGTCAGTTGTGAAGATTTTATGATTCGAATGAGTATTTGTTCTATATAAAACAAAGAAGAATAACAGAAAAGAGTGGAGAATGATGCAAAGGGGACTGAGTCCCTTATTCGTCTTCTATTAATCTGTACAAATGTCCAGAATTTATATACAATGGATTGCTGATTATTAGCAACACAATATGTATGAGAAAAGAAATAAAATAACTTTAGAATCAAAATAAACGGCTAAGGATCTAAAGATAAGGCAAGATATTGTTGCGTGCATGCATACGGAAAGTCTTCTATGTCTCCCATAAATGATTGATGTGTTGTCGATTTAATTCTTCTCCTTCACGCCATATGTCTTGCCATATCACCATCCAAATATCTCCATAATATATGCAATCGGCCATATAATCTTCAAGTCCTTTGTTCACGTGTTATGGAAGGAAGCCACCTTTGTTTCATTTATGATTAGCATGCAACACATGCAACGTCATATATGTGCACATGAGAGCATTCATCAAATTTCTTCTTGTATAATCGTTATATTCAACATTCCCCCTCAAGATTGGCTTGGAGAAATGTCGAAAAGCCGATCTTGTCGAGGATGTCTTCATGTTCGAGCCGGTTCCCATCAAGTGAGTGATTGTTTCCCATGTCGGTTCCTTTAGCTTATCCACCATAGCACATGTCCTTTTCTGTTTCATCTTCTATATAAACTCAATAAAATTGTTAGAAATCGCAAGGGAGGCTGTTGCACTCCGTTTGATACGAAGAACCGAGTATAAACGTGCAACAATGTGACTTTCATCGAACAAGAGTAAGAATAATATTCTAATGTGGATGAATGCTAAGTTTAATGATTTTGAAACATGGAACGCCATTTGGCGAGTGAAATTAATGTATGGTTTTATATTTATACTAAAAATATCACTCAAATGTTTATTAAACTCTAGAAACAAATTGGTTATATCTTTTACATGATTAAAAATGTTTAGGACAATTATGTTTTGTGTTTCGATATGCAACTCATGAATATGTCTTCTAAGATAAAGAATATAAGGGTTGAGAATATTTTTACCAAACCTAGAGTTGTTAAAACTCATAGGTAATGCCATCAAGTTGTGATCAGATATATCTTCTTCGGTAGAGAAGGATACGAGTGTATCATGCCATTCCCCCTCACTCGTGAACTTCTCGACACCACAAATCTTTAGGATTATTTTGTATTGTTTATGTCCAAAAACACTAACAAAACCAAGCATATCATTTAAAAACAAATTTTTAAAGGGATAGGGAAAAAGAAAAGATTACAAACTCGATTATTTTGCCATTTGATGAAAGAGATGCTCGGATGCCTTTGTATGCTCGGATGAGGGATAATTGTGGATGTGTGTGATGCCTCTTTTTCGGGACTCTTGTCCTCCGTGGTTAAGTCATTCATCATTCATTCATCATCATATCCATTGGACTCATTTCTTCATCCAAGGATTCATCATCCGACCCATTCTTCTTGTCATGGTCTATGGTCATGGTGTGTATCTCTTCAACCATTGGAACAACCATGTACTCGGTGTTCTCTAGACCTTCGTCGTGTAAGGAAGGCTCTTCAACATCTTGAGGTAATTTTTCTTTACTTTCAACCTGTGCTTTTTGCATCATTTCAAAAAATTCGTTAGTTCGAAATAAATCTTCAAGTAGAGAAACACTTAACTCAATAATATTGTGTGTACTGGCGTTTTGCACCAACGTCTTTCTTAGCGACTTGGGTATTTTGGCTAAGACGTCTTCAACATCCCAATGCTCTTTGTATTCTGGTTCTTCATAAACCTCTTCATACTCACAATCACTATCACAATACTCACGCATATTGTAGTGAGAATGAGATATGACCAAAAAAAAATTCTTCTCGATTTGAAATGAAAAGACCAAGAGAGACAAGAAAATATGGTGAACCGTGACTCGAATGAATGGCCAACGATTCACTTGAAGAAACCTCTTCTTTTGGTTTGAATGAATGACCAAAAGGGAGAACAAAATTTTGAAAAATGAAATGAGCAGGCTCCTCTTCGGTATACACACAACCGAGAGGGAATATGCTTCGATTTCGCAGCGGAATAAAAAACACAAGATCCTCTAGACCTTATGCTCTGATACCATGAAGAAAAATAAAATACGGAAATAAAATAAGACAAATAGAAAGGAATATTGCTACATCTCTTCTTCTTCTTGTTTCATTACAATGAAAATAACTCACATATTTATAGGAAAATTAACAAATGAAATAAAAGGAAATATAGATATAACGGAAATAAATATGATTCACAATATTTAACATAATATTGTGTTCCTCCAAAATCTAGATTTTTCTCCAATCACATATTCATTTTCCTACTTCAACATTCCCCCGCAAGATTAATTTTGAAAGAATGCAAAAATCAATCTTGAAAAGATAATGCGATAAAAATCCATAGACATTTTCATTGTCTTTTGAAAAATCCATGAACACCAAATTTAGTTCTTTTATAGAATATTATCCATGTTCAAATCACTTCGCTTGACTTTGAAGTTCTACCTTTAACTCTTTTTGTCATAGCACCTCGCTTGATCTTAGAGTTTTTAGGTTTGACTTCTTTTTGTCACAGCACCTCGTTTGATTTTGGGATTTTTACTCCTATTTGAAAGATTTGGATATATGAACATCCAAAACTAAAAAAAAAAAAAGAGATTGAGAAAAAAAAAATATATAGAGCAGATCGAATCGCTCTGATGAACATCCTAGAATTCTCTCTTTTCTTTTACACCGAGTCTCTCTCTCTTGTAAGTCTCTCTCTTGAGTTTGTTCGCCGGTTCGTTCCGGCCAACGTTGCCGGAACAGACCGGGCTCCCGTTGTACATTTTCTCGCACACTTAATGAAATGGCCTCGTACTTGGTTCGTTCTCATCTCCATGTTTCTCTCTTTCTCTCGGCCCTTTTCTATTTCACACATCCATCGGCTTTTCCTTAATCCCATTTGGATAAAGTCGATGCGTGTTTTTGGTTCTTGGATCAATCCTTGTTTCTCTTCCTTTCATTCCTTCTCGTGTGCACATGCAACACATGCAACGTCATATATGTGCACATGAGAGCATTCATCAAATTTCTTCTTGTATGATCGTTATATTCAACAAGTTGTATTACATCACTTACATGACAAAACTCGTGCAATTTTGTAAAGGGTATATTCCTTCACCTTGACAACATGGTCAAGATTATTGGTTTTGACAAGCGCACGAGCATGATCAGCCATCTTAGTAGCTTCCACGGCACAAACCTTCCTTGCACCGGCTTGAGCTGACCAAATCGCAAGAATGCCGCTCCCTGTTCCCACATCCAAGACGGTCTTCACCGGAAACATGTATAAGCAGTCAGTCAAACTTCGCGAAAGATCAATACAATGCAGATTCATGTGTTCTAATATCAACCAGAAATGCTAATAAGTCCACCAACATGCTAACATCTCTATAGCCCCCAAGCAAATTACATAAAACGAATTGAGATTAAATCTCGAATCCTATAATGGTTGAGCATTACCAGACTGGAAATCAATTTGATGTATTATTGGCCATAATCAAGCTTAACACATCCTAATCTGTGCTCTATTAGCAGCTAATTTGATAGTATTGCAAGCAAAACACAAAACCATAAGAAACTCAAAACAAATGTATACACACACACAGTTTTTTACAAGCGATTTGAACTTTACCCACATACACACACACACACACACACATGCACATGCAAATACAAGCACACGGAGCATATGCATGTAAGAACAAAGTGAAGTTTACCTTCCCGGAGAAGTGATGCTTGTTCTCGAAGACGGCATTGTAGTGAGCGTCCATGCGAACTCGGTCGGAGAGCATATCCTTCTGGTGGTACAGAAACGCGTAGGTACAGAAGTACTCAACATCCTTGTCCACGGCCGCCGAGGACCCGCCACCACCGCGTCCAACCGTTCCCCGCCGTGGTTCGAGCTCCTCATGTTGCCGTGGACGGGAGGGGTGGGAGAGAGAGAGAGAGAGAGAGAGAGAGAGAGAGAGAGAGAGAGAGAGAGAGAGAGAGAGAGAGAGAGAGAGAGGGGAGTGTGTGTGTAGGGCAAAAATGACTCCAGAATCGGCGGGTTTGGGTATTTTGTTCCCACATGCCACGTCAGCATTTTTGAGGTCTTAGCCCAATTTTGGTTTGTTCCGGTTTAAGGAATCCCCAAATGCTGCCATGTCAACGTGTGTGTATATATTTATATATATTATTTAGGGAGATTCACATATTAAATACTCAACTTTAACCAAATTTCCAAATTAAATACTTAACTATCTCACTTCCAAATTAAATACTCAACTATATTGAAATTCGCAAATAAAAACTAAACTTTGCAAATTTTAACATATACCTAAAGGATAATCCAAAACAAAACCCTTTACTTTTTTTTCATCACAATTTAAACCCTATACTTTTTTTATCCAAAAAAACCCTAAACTTTTCAAAATTTTAAAAATGATACACATTCATATACATATATTAATTATTATAAGCACAAAATCAATTACACATTTATTTTCCACAAAATTAATTGTACATTTATTTTCCACAAAATCAATTATACATTTATTTTCCACAAAATTAATTGTACATTTATTTTATATATTTATATGTATATATATGTTTTATATATATGCGTGATATATGTATTTTTTTCCTAAAAAATTATTATATATATAAAAAACTATTTATTATTTGTATATTGTTTTATATATAAAAAACTATTTTCCAAAAACATATTTATATGTATATATATGTTTTATATATGTATGGTATATGTATTTTTTTCCTAAATTTTTTATATATATAAGAAATTATTTATTATTTTTATATGAGTTAAATTGTCCAAAAAAACATGTTCTTGAAAAATAGTTTCTTATATATAAAACAATATACAAATAATAAATAGTTTCTTATATATATACTGATTTTTAGGAAAAAATACATATATCTTACATATATATAAAACATATATATACATATAAATATATAAAATAAATTTACAATTAATTTTGTGGAAAATAAATGTGTAATTGATTTTGTGCTTATAATAATTAATATATGTATATTAATGTGTATCATTTTTAAAATTTTGAAAAGTTTAGGGTTTTTTTGGATAAAAAAAGTATAGGGTTTAAATTGTGATGAAAAAAAAGTAAAGGGTTTTGTTTTGGATTATCCTTTAGGTATATGTTAAAATTTGCAAAGTTTAGTTTTTATTTGTGAATTTCAATATAGTTGAGTATTTAATTTGGAAGTAAGATAGTTAAGTATTTAATTTGAAAATTTGGTTAAAGTTCAGTATTTAATATGTGAATCTCCCTATTATTTAAGTATGTATATATATAGATATATATTTTTTTTTTTTGCAATTTCACTCCTTTGGAAATCTTTTGTTGACGTGATCTTTTTTCGCTAATGTGTGACAGTGAAATGGAATTTACTTACATCAAAATTTCGCCACATCAACTTCAATTGTGATATTTGGTTAGACAATTAACGTTAGTAACGGTACATTCAATCATTTTTTAGATATTTCATAATTTTTTATAATATTTTTCTAGTTTTGTGTATTTATCACTTAATATTTAAGAAAAAATTATGCTGCTGAATAGAACTTTAAAAAACTACGTATTGATGTATTTTATGCCGCAATGGAATATCCAAAAATAAAGTCTGTTTCACTATAATCTAGTTTGAAATTACTTAAATTTCGATTAAAAAAATATAACATATTTTTAGAAAATGAATATAAGTCAATATGTTTGCCCTAAATTAACGAATGGGTCAACGAATGAGACCCATGCAAGCAACCATAATGCATACATAAACTGATAAACATAGAAAATAATAATAATAATAATAATAATAATAATAATAATAATAATAATAATAATAATAATAATAATAATAATAATATTAATAATATTGTTATCTATAATAATAATAATAATAATAATAATAATAATAATAATAATAATAATAATAATAATAATAATAATAATAATAATAATAATAATAATAATAATAATAATAATAATAATAATAATAATAAT
>NW_010965625.1:1109913-1113072 GCF_000463585.1 Tarenaya hassleriana
AAAAAAAAAATTGGGCATGGGTAGGGATATTTGGTAAGAGACGGTACTCATTCCCGCAAGGCCTTCGTAATCTGTTCCTTCGTAAGTTCCTGAAAGGCCTTCTTAAACCGTTCCCTCATATGCTCCAGCAAGGCCTTCGTCATCTGTTGTTTCATTCGTTCCGCCTGCGATTGAGATTGCGCAACCATAACGGTGAGACGGATGACGTAATCCACTGCTTTAAGCAAATCTTTCTTCACCATTTATTAATGGTTGTACTGTTGTCCGACAATCTCTGCTGCAACACTTACAGAGTTATGTGCGGGTTCACCTCTTGTCTGTGCATAAGGGTTTCGTACAGCTACATAGGATCACTTTTTCAATGATTAGTAGGTACGTAGCATGTTCTTTATTCATTTGTTTTTGTGTATAAGTAGAGTTTGTACAAAACATTTTTGAGATATACAAAAAGCATCTTTTTCCCAAAAGCTCTCTGTGTTCCTTTAGCTCTAAACGTGTTCTTCAAGTTCTGGAAAAGTGTTCTTCGTCTTCAAGTTGCAGCAGGGTAAAATGGTATCAGAGCGACCTTAAACCCTCTTTTCTTTTTCTTCTTTCTTTCTTCTACCCTTCTATCTTTTTTTTCGTTTATTTACCTAGTCTTCTTATCTTTCCTTCTCTGAACTATGGAAGACAACTCTCCTTCTGCAACCTCCTCTGCATCTGATTTACCCCCAACACCACCAACCCCTCAGCCTAACCCAGATCTTTCATCCACCTCTAACCCCATTCTCTCTGCAGTTCCCTCTCTTGATCCCTATTCCAACCCTCTTTTTCTTCATGCCGCGAACTCTTCAAGCTTTACCCTTGTCTCCGAAAAATTACTCGGGGAATCCAACTATAACTTGTGGTCGCGCTCTGTTATCAAAGCCCTCATTACGAAAAACAAGTTGGGGTTCATTTATGGGACAATACCCAAACCATCGGAGGATCATCACGATTTTGGTGCCTGGCATCGCTGTAAGCCCTGGTTTCGACTTGGCTCAGCAACTCTGTTTCTTCTGAGATTGCTTCTTTAATCCTCTATCTTGATGACGCTAACGTCATCTGGACTACAAAACTCGCTACAAGCAGAAGAACGTTTCCAAGATATTCAGTGTTGAACAGAAGCTTGCTACTCTGCAACAAGGGGGCACCGACCTCAACTCATTCTTCACCACATTGAATACTTTATGGGAAGAACTCAAAAACTATGAACCATAAACAGTATGTTCTTGCGGTGGATGTTCTTGCCAGGCTATAGACAAGTTCGTTGCTCTTCTTGAACGCAGAAAGGTTGTTCAGTTTCTCATGAAACTGAACGAATCTTTCCACCCAGCACGGAGGCAAATCTTGATGATTGAGCCCCTCCCGAGCATGTCTAAAGTGTTTAATCTGGTCTCCCAGGAAGATCATCAAAGGCAAAATCGCTCTCTTCCACAGCACTCGGGCTTTCTTCCACAGCACTCGGTTGTTTTTCAAGCGTCTGGCCCTTCCTACCCTAGAGGGAGGCCATCTTTCCAGAACAACTTCAAACCACATCCTGTCTGTGCTCATTGTGGTCTACAGGGCCACACGATTCAACGCTGCTACAAGCTCCATGGTTATCCACCATCTTCTCGTTATGTACTGCCTTCTTTTGCTCCTGCTTCATCGGGAAAACCCCCCTGTTGCCTCGCCCACGCTCAGGTACTGATGTTAAACCATTTAATCCTGTTAACATGGTTTCTTCAGTATCACAGACCTCTACTGGCTCCTCTTTTCCTGCTGGAACTTCTTCGAGCTCCATGGCTCAAGCACAAGCTCTGTTTGACACATTCCAGTCTCAACTAAAGCTTATTAGCAGTTCACCACCGGTTTCTGACTCTGCTACTACCACTACCGAGCCTTCCTTCTCAGGTGCCTTTTCCTTTTCTTCCCCACAGATTCTTTCTGCCTTATATTCTACTTCTTCCTCTTTGACTTCTCCTACTGATTGGATCTTAGATACGGTGCTAGTTGTCATGTGTGTTGCAACTTAAGTCTGTTTTCTGATGTTCAACCAATTCCCCATACATCTGTTACATTGCCAAATGGCTCTAATCTTCCAGTTCATTTTTCCGGCACTGTCCCTGTTTCTCAGTCCTTATTATTAACCTCTGTCTTTTTTATCCCTTCTTTTCGTTTCAATTTGCTAAGTGTCAGTGCCTTAACACGCAATACTTCTTACTCTATCACTTTTACTCACAACTCTTACCTGATTCAGGCACTACAAAAAAACACGAAAATGGTGACGCAAATTTTGCGTCACCATAGGGCGATTTTGCGTCACCCTTTTAAAAGGGTGACGAAATAGTGACGCAAAAACAGTGTCACCAATAGCACCGTCACCATTTGCAATTTCGTCACCAAGCGTCACCAATTGGTGACGTTTGGGTGACGCAGGCATTTCGTCACCAATGGGTGACACAACGGTGACGAAATTGCGTAACTAAATAGTGACGCAATTGCGTAACCCAATCGTCACCAATATATGACGCATTCTGCGTCACCATCTTGCGTCACCAAGTAGTGACGCAATGCGTCACCAAAGTCGTCACCAGTTAGTGACACAATTTCGTCACTAATTATTGACGCATTTTGGTGACGCAATTGCGTCATAAATTAGTGACGATATTGCGTGAACAACTGCGTTACTATTTTGTGACGCAGTCAATATGCGTCACTATATAAAAAAATAAAATAAAAAAAATAAAATAAAATAAAAAAATAAAATAAAAAAAATATTATTATATTTAAATATATAATTAAAGTTCTACATAATTAATTTACAAACCAAAACAATATAAAATATTTAATTTTGATTTTTCCCGTCGTAATTGGCTTCATCGCCGTCGCCACCGCCACCGATTCCTTGTCCACCGCTTCCGAAGCTCGGAAATCCTCGCGTTTGGAACTCATTGAAAAATTCTGCTTGCACTCGTAGTTCTTCAATGAGTTTTCGATCTTCTTCTTGTCGACGCAAGAATTCCGCTTGTTGCCGAAGAAGTTCAGCTTGCTGCTCCTCTAATTGTCGCACTCGTCGTGCGAGTGAAAGCGTTTCCTGAGCAGTTGAAGGAGCATCTTCACCAGGATGATATGTGATATCGGTTTGCATTGAACCGA
>NW_010965625.1:1113385-1115907 GCF_000463585.1 Tarenaya hassleriana
CCATATAGGGTTCAGAAAGCCATTTTTGTTTGAGTTTGTGAACTCTGGCTTTCACTAGACGAATTACAGCCTCCTTCCACTTGCGCCGAACAAGTGCGTCATGCTCAGGATCCCAACGCCATTGTTGCTATATAAATTTTTTTATAAAAAATTAAATAAATAATAAAATCAAATTTAATTTTATATGTATTTATAAATATAAAAAACTTACCACAAAACTTAACCACCACGAATCTTTGGTAGGTTGTGGGATCGTACTCCAATTAAGATAAGCACCTTTAAAATTCTGTTTGATGAATTTTGATAAATTGGTGGTTATCTCAACATCAACACCAAACCTAAAAAATATTAATAAATTTTAATTAAATTTTTATATTTAAATAAAATATTTAAAATAACAATATTGAACTTTAAATTACAATTTTGTTCCTGGATTTTTTATCAGATCCAGTTTCGATAACAAAATTCTTGCAGGATTATCTAATACCTCAGCCACGTTATCAATTGTAACCTGCGTTGGTGGTTGCGGTTGAGATTCGGCCATATCAATTGACGGAGATCTCTGATGTTGAGATCTTTCGCCTGATAACCATGATCCCCTTCCGAAAGAACGACTCATCTGTAATTTATTTAAAATTTAAATTATTATAAATATAATAATTTATAATTTAAAAATTAAAAAAATTTTAAAAAAAAATTACCTTTTACCGAAGGCGCTTGAGAGAGGAGGGAAGGCGTCTTTTTGTGGGATTGACGCAATTGCGTTACACCATATATATACCCATAGGGGTGACGCAATATCGTCACCAAAAAAGACGCTGGTGGGGACGCTTTTGCGTCACCCGTAACATTTGGTGACGCAATTTCGTCACCCATCGCAGTAATTAACCTCGGTAAAATCACCAGGGTGACGCAATATCGTCACAAAAAAAGACGCTATTAGTGACGCTTTTGCGTCACCCTGATAAATAGTGACGAACTTGCGTCACCATATGTGTCACGTGTACGACAAGTAACGGCAGAGGTGACGTTTCGCTAACGGGGTGACGAAATTGCGTCACCTATGTTGGTGACGAAACTGCGTCACCTGTTCAAGTTAGTGACGAAATTGCGTTACTATATTTCCTTTTGGTGACGCAGATGCGTCACTATGTTAATTTTTTTTTAAGATTTCGTAATTACATAAAATTTAATCACTATCCTCATCGGTTGTTACTTCAACTTCTTCTTCATCTTCAATGTCGTCATTTCTTTCATCGTCAACTAAATTATCGTATTCAACATCCTCTTCATTTGATACAACAAGTTGCTCGTTCTGTGAATACGTAATACGGAATTGTTGACCAATATCATCATCAATGCGTCTTTCTTGAAATGGGATATCGGTTGAACCTTCTTCTTCACGAACAACACCGCGTGGTTGAATTTTAATGACAGCTCTCCAATGATCTCGACGTCGTTTGGACGTTGGATAACTTATATAACATACTTGATCCGCTTGAGAAGATAGGATAAACGGATCGTATTTTGAATACTTCTTGGATAAGTTGATATCAAAACCGCCCGATCCATTTCTTCTCATACCCCTTCCAATGGTCGGATCAAACCAATCACAGTTAAATATAACCATCTTCAAACCAATATAACCGTGGTATTCTAACACCATGATGTCTTGGAGGATACCATAAAAGTCTGGTTCATCAGCCACATCACAACAATTTGCTCCTTTAACACATATCCCATAGTTGGAAGTCTTTCGATCTGAATCATGAGCATAAGTATGGAAAGTGTATCCTCTTGTGAACATAATTGGCCAACATTTCACCATTCTTGATGGACCCCGGATCAAATCTTGTATCCAAATAGGAAAATTCTCCGAAGAATGAGATACCTACATTTAAAAAAAGTTTATTAATTTTGATTTATAATTTATCATAAATTAAACATAAGTATGAGATACCTAAAATAGTAAAATATTAGTAATAACTTACATAATTTTGTAACCATGCCGCAAATGATGATTCTTTGAGATCTATACATTCTTCATCACTCATATCAGGATTAAGTCTCTTTGTCTCCTCGTCAAATACTCTTTCTATTGGTCGAATTTCATCACAATTCAACAACACATATGTGTGAGCATGACGCCATTCTTCGACGGATAACCATCTTTCTTTCGATTTTCCACTCAATCTCCCTGCAATTGTATATATCTTTTAATTAGAACCGCAAAATGGTTAATTAAATTTATATATACGTATATAAATTTAAAATTACCTATTTGGTTGAATATAGCCGGGATATCACAACCATCAACTTGATTAAATTGAAACATCATCTCATCTTCATCTCCATACCGAGAAGAACTCTTGGCTTTTGTCTTGATATGTGGCTCAAAATAAAAATTTGTGAAGTACGTAATTTCTTCGTTAACATACTGCTTCACGATTGCCCCTTCCGGTTTGTTCTTGTTTTTCACCTTTCTTTTCAGATGAAAAAACAATCTTTCAAACGGATACATC
>NW_010965625.1:1118553-1119430 GCF_000463585.1 Tarenaya hassleriana
TTCGGGATCGTGGTGTGGTCGGATCGGATTGGTGTCGATGTCAGTGTCGGGTCGGGTCGGATCGGTGTCGGGGTCGGGGTCGGGGTCGGGTCGGGTCGGGAATATGTTTCGAATTTTTCGTTGGAAAATTCCAACGGAATGCGGTTGAAAATTCCGTTGGAAAATTCCAACGGATATCGGTTGGAAATTCCGTTGGAAAATTCCAACGGATATCGGTTGGAAATTCCGTTGGAAAATTCCAACGGATGCCGGTTGGAAATCCGTTGGAAATTTTTAACGAAAAAATTCGTTGCAATTCCGTTGAAAATTCCAACGGTTTTCCAACGGACACCGATTTCTAACGACGAAATTCCAACGGATAAATCCGTTGGAAATCCGATAAACATAGATAAACATTTCTATGTTCTGATGCAAAGTTCGGATATACCTCGTTAAAATTCTTCCATGCATCACCGTCAGATGGATGACTCATGGTTCTCAGGATCTGATGTATTTCAGCATGCCACCGCATATGTGAAGCTGTTTGATGAGATTCATACAATCTTCGCAGACGGTCTTTGATCGGTAGATAAAACATCCTTTTGTAAGGAACACGGTTGCGTTGACCAGTTTTTTTCGCCTTGTATCTTTCAGCTCCACAAAATCGACAGTTGTTCAACTGGCTAGATTCTTTCCAAAATATCATACAGTTGTTAGGACATACATCGATTTTTATCGATTCCATTCCCAACGATCCCATCAGTTTAGACATATCGTAATACGAATCTGGAGCGTTATTACCTTGGGGAAGATAATCATTCAGCATCTGACAAACTTCATTCATGCAGTTCTCTGTAAGATTATAACTCGTCTTCATCCCCATCAATCTAGCAGAAGC
>NW_010965625.1:1120033-1127589 GCF_000463585.1 Tarenaya hassleriana
TGACGCAATTGCGTCACTATTAATGACGCAATTTCGTCACCAACTTTTTTGTGACGAAATTGCGTCAGTATCATATAATGACGCAATTGCGTCACCAAATGGTGACGCAAGGGTGACGAACGGGTGACGATATTTCCACGCGTTATTTGGCGATGCAATTTTGCGTCATCACTGCGTCACCATTTGGTGACGCTGTAGTTTGCGTCACAAAAGCGTCACTATTTAGTGACGCTTTTGTGACGCATTTGTTGCGTCACCTTTTGCGTCACAAAATCGTCACTTTTGCGTCATCCTTTTCGTGACGTAAAATTTGCGTCACTTTTTGCGTCACCCTTTTCTTGTAGTGAGGACCTTTTGCAAGGCTTGATGATTGGGAAGGGTGAGCAAGTCAATCATCTCTATGTTTTACAGATGCCGTCTTCTTCATCTTCTCGGACCATCTGTACAACTGTCTCTGCGTCATCCGCTGATCTTTGGCATCGCCGTTTGAGTCATCCCTCTAGTTACAAAGTTCATCTTTTACCTAAATCTTCTCAGATTTCTTTTGATCCTACAAAGTCTGTAAACACATACTGCAGTGTCTGCCCTGTTGCTAAACAGAGGCGTCTTTTGTTTCCCGTTGGTGGTCATTTGTCAAAACACCCTTTTGATTTGCTTCATATTGATACATGGGGACCCTTCCATTTACCTACTTATGATGGATTTAAATATTTCTCGACAATCGTGGATGATTGCTCTCGTGTAACCTGGTTATATATGTTGTCTTCAAAAAGTGATGTTCTGTCAACCTTTTCCACGTTTTTAAACCTGGTTAAAACTCAGTATAATGTTGATGTTAAGGTTGTCCGTTCAGACAATGCGCCTGAACTATCTTTCACCGAACTTTTCTTACAAAAAGGAATCACATATCACTTTTCCTGTCCTTACACACCCGAGCAGAATTCCATTGTAGAACGGAAACACCAACACATTAAACGTGGCTCGATCTCTCTTATTTCAGTCAAATATTCCCCTATCATATTGGGGTGAATGTGTTTAAACCACTGTCTACATTATAAACCGAATTCCGACTCCCTTGCTTAACCACAAATCACCAATGAGATCCTTACTCAAAGCAAACCTTCGTATCATCACCTTAAAACATTTGGGTGTCTGTGTTTTGTGTCCACCTATTCAAGAGATCGCCACAAATTTTCTCCGAGAGCATCTCCATCTGTGTTTCTTGGGTATCCCCATGGTATCAAAGGGTACAAGGTTATGAACCTTGAAACGAATGTCATCATGATTTCCCGAAACGTTATTTTTCATGAAAATGTCTTCCCTATCAAAACCTCTCCTTTGCCTTCTGCAACTCTCGATTTTTTTCCTTCTGTTCCATCCCCTTTTCATTTATATGACACTTCTGTCCCTCACTCTTCCTCATCCTCCCAATCTGTGTCATCAGAGACTATTCCTGTTTCTGTTCGTTCTTTATCCCCAACCGATTCTGATTCTTCCACCCCACTACCATTGGTTGAACATCATGAAAACTTACGTAAGTCAAAACGCCAGACTAAGCCACCAGCATACCTCTCGGATTACCATTGTTACTTTCTCAAACATAATGCCCCACCACAAACATCACCCACAACCTTATACCCCTTATCTGATTTTCTCTCGTATTCCAAACTTACTCCTTCTTACAAATTGTTTGCTCTTTCTTTACTCACCTCTTCTGAACCTAAGACTTATACCCAAACAGCAAAGTCAGAAACCTGAAGATCAGCTATACGGCTTGAACTTGAGGCTCTCATTCGAGCTTGTACTTGGGACATCTGCTCTCTTCCTGCGGGAAAACATCCCATTGGTTGCAAATGGGTCTTCAAGACCAAATACAATGCTGATGGATCGATTGAACGTCATAAAGCCAGACTCGTCGCCAAAGGGTATACTCAAGTTGAAGGACTAGATTACTTGGATACATTCAGTCCAGTGGCGAAATTAACCACTGTTCGTATCATCCTTGCTCTTACTGCATCGAAGAATTGGTTTCTGTCACAGCTTGATGTATCCAATACGTTTCTTAATGGCGATTTGACTGAGGACATCTATATGACAATTCCGCCAGGGTACTCTGTTCTTCAGGGGGAGCCGATTCCACCTAACTCAGTTTGCAAGCTGCGAAAATCCTTATATGGTCTCAAGCAAGCCTCCCGCCAATGGAACATCAAGATTTCAGGTGTCTTACTTGCTTCTGGGTTTCTGCAATCGATTGTTGACACTTCAGTCTTTGTTCGACGCGTTGGGTCCAGTATTGTTGTGGTTCTGATTTATGTTGATGATATTCTCCTAGCTGGCAATGATTCTACACTGATTGATTCCACCAAGGTTACACTACAAAGCCAATTTCAGATCAAGGATCTTGGGCCACCGCAATACTTCTTGGGTATTGAAATTTCTCGATCTTCTACTGGTATTCATTTGTGTCAGCGAAAGTATGCTCTGGAATTGCTAGAGGAATATGGTCTGTTGGGTTCGAAGCCTGTTCACACTCCTACGGATCTTAAGGAGAAATTGACTCATGATTCGGGTGAACTTCTATATGATGCGTCTTTCTATCGACAGCTCATTGGTAAACTTATTTACCTTTCTGTCACACGACCGTATATATGCTTCGCCGTCCAGAAACTCAGCCAATTCATGTCCTCTCCTCGTTCGCTCCATTTACAGGCTGCCTTCCGAGTTCTGAAATATCTCAAGTCTGCTCCATCACAGGGTTTACTGTATTCAGCCTCGTCTTCTCTAACTCTGAAGGCATACTCTGATGCTGATTGGGCTTCATGCCCCAATACACGCCGCTCTATCACGGGATATTGTGTGTTTCTCGGTAATTCAATGGTTTCATGGAAATCTAAGAAGCAATTCACCGTTTCTAGAAGCAGCACTGAATCTGAATATAGGGCTCTTGCACAGACACGATGTGAACTTATTTGGATCGATTCTTTGCTCAAGGATTTACACGTTTCCTGTCAGCGCCCCTTTAACATCTACTGTGATAATCAGTCAACTTTGCATCTTGCCCGGAATCTAGTTTTATATGAACGGACCAAGCACATTCAGCTTGATTGTCATTTCATCCGCCAGCATATCTCTTCCGGTCTTCTACAGCCATTACATGTTCGATCCAATGACCAAGTTGCTGATTTGTTGACTAAACCCTTAGTCTCGGATCAGTTCAAGTTTCTCCTCTCCAAGTGGGTATACATAACTTGTATGCCCCATCTTGAGGGGAGTATTAATGGTTGTACTATTGTCCGACAATCTCTGCTGCAACACTTACAGAGTTATGTGCGGGTTCACCTCTTGTCTGTGCATAACGGTTTCGTACAGTTACATAGGATCACTTTTTCAATGATGTAATAGGTACATAACATGTTCTTTATTCATTTGTTTTTGTGTATAAGTAGAGTTTGTACAAAGCATTTTTGAGATATACGAAAAGCATCTTTTTCCCAAAAGCTCTCTGTGTTCCTTTAGCTCTAAACGTGTTCTTCAAGTTCTGGAAAAGTGTTCTTCGTCTTCAAGTTGCAGCAGGGTAAAACCATTCTCATGGTCTCTCTTTCGTGTTTCAGATCGGAATGCTTCTTCTGATCCAGAAACTTTGACATTGCGTAAGAAACCCGCGATTTGACAGAACGAGTCGTCATCTTTGCCGCCTCCATGTAAATCCTGACGAGGTCATTCCGACAGTTGTTCAACTTCCCAGTGATATCTCTGCCGCGTTCTGTCAAACCCCTAAGCTCGTCAAGGAACGTTTCGTCGCCGAACAGGATTTGCCAGCGACGAAACGTTCCTTGACGAGCTTAGGGGTTTGACAGAACGCGGCAGAGATATCACTGGGAAGTTGAACAACTGTCGGAATGACCTCGTCAGGATTTACATGGAGGCGGCAAAGATGACGACTCGTTCTGTCAAATCGCGGGTTTCTTACGCAATGTCAAAGTTTCTGGATCAGAAGAAGCATTCCGATCTGAAACACGAAAGAGAGACCATGAGAATGGTTTTACCCTGCTGCAACTTGAAGACGAAGAACACTTTTCCAGAACTTGAAGAACACGTTTAGAGCTAAAGGAACACAGAGAGCTTTTGGGAAAAAGATGCTTTTCGTATATCTCAAAAATGCTTTGTACAAACTCTACTTATACACAAAAACAAATGAATAAAGAACATGTTATGTACCTATTACATCATTGAAAAAGTGATCCTATGTAACTGTACGAAACCGTTATGCACAGACAAGAGGTGAACCCGCACATAACTCTGTAAGTGTTGCAGCAGAGATTGTCGGACAATAGTACAACCATTAATACTCCCCTCAAGATGGGGCATACAAGTTATGTATACCCACTTGGAGAGGAGAAACTTGAACTGATCCGAGACTAAGGGTTTAGTCAACAAATCAGCAACTTGGTCATTGGATCGAACATGTAATGGCTGTAGAAGACCGGAAGAGATATGCTGGCGGATGAAATGACAATCAAGCCGAATGTGCTTGGTCCGTTCATATAAAACTAGATTCCGGGCAAGATGCAAAGTTGACTGATTATCACAGTAGATGTTAAAGGGGCGCTGACAGGAAATGTGTAAATCCTTGAGCAAAGAATCGATCCAAATAAGTTCACATCCTGTCTGTGCAAGAGCCCTATATTCAGATTCAGTGATGCTTCTAGAAACGGTGGATTGCTTCTTAGATTTCCATGAAACCATTGAATTACCGAGAAACACACAATATCCCGTGATAGAGCGGCGTGTATTGGGGCATGAAGCCCAATCAGCATCAGAGTATGCCTTCAGAGTTAGAGAAGACGAGGCTGAATACAGTAAACCCTGTGATGGAGCAGACTTGAGATATTTCAGAACTCGGAAGGCAGCCTGTAAATGGAGCGAACGAGGAGAGGACATGAATTGGCTGAGTTTCTGGACGGCGAAGCATATATACGGTCGTGTGACAGAAAGGTAAATAAGTTTACCAATGAGCTGTCGATAGAAAGACGCATCATATAGAAGTTCACCCGAATCATGAGTCAATTTCTCCTTAAGATCCGTAGGAGTGTGAACAGGCTTCGAACCCAACAGACCATATTCCTCTAGCAATTCCAGAGCATACTTTCGCTGACACAAATGAATACCAGTAGAAGATCGAGAAATTTCAATACCCAAGAAGTATTGCGGTGGCCCAAGATCCTTGATCTCAAATTTGCTTTGTAGTGTAACTTTGGTGGAATCAATAAGTGTAGAATCATTGCCAGATAGGAGAATATCATCGACATAAATCAGAACCACAACAAGACTGGACCCAACGCGTCGAACAAAGACTGAAGTGTCAGCAACTGATTGCAGAAACCCAGAAGCAAGTAAGACACCTGAAATCTTGATGTTCCATTGGCGGGAGGCTTGCTTGAGACCATATAAGGATTTTCGCAGCTTGCAAACTAAGTTAGGTGGAATCGGCTTCCCCTGAAGAACAGAGTACCCTGGCGGAATTGTCATATAGATGTCCTCAGTCAAATCGCCATTAAGAAACGCATTGGATATCTCTTTCTATTGTACGGAGGGTTTATGAGAACAAACTAGTGTTTATATAAGAAAAGAAAAACCTTTTCCTTTCATGTTTAGGATTTTATTATATTCTAGTTGTGATGGGTTTCGTAAATTTTTATCAGCATCGAATTTCTCTTTTTCCTTTTCTTTTTAATCTTTTTTATACAAATAAAATTAAAAAAAATCTTTGTGGATAATAGTTGACCAATAATATCTTTTGGAGTTATATTTTTTAAAAACTAAGATTTTGGAAACGAAAGAAACTAAAACCCAACAGTAATATTATTCCATCAAAAACACATTGATCTCATCAAGTAAAAAATATTCTACCGATCAAAAGGTAAAATCCATGAATATTTATACACGACATCGATATCAGAATACTCAGGAGAAACGGACATGATATTTATATTAATAATATATTTACATGTCGATCTATTTTTGAACAAGCTATATATATATACACACACACATATATGTGATAAGCAAATTATAAAACTAAACAATAAAAATCTGAATATGGAAATAAAAAAAAAAATTGGGCATGGGTAGGGATATTTGGTAAGAGACGGTACTCATTCCCGCAAGGCCTTCGTAATCTGTTCCTTCGTAAGTTCCTGAAAGGCCTTCTTAAACCGTTCCCTCATATGCTCCAGCAAGGCCTTCGTCATCTGTTGTTTCATTCGTTCCGCCTGCGATTGAGATTGCGCAACCATAACGGTGAGACGGATGACGTAATCCACTGCTTTAAGCAAATCTTTCTTCACCATTTATTAATGGTTGTACTGTTGTCCGACAATCTCTGCTGCAACACTTACAGAGTTATGTGGGGGTTCACCTCTTGTCTGTGCATAAGGGTTTCGTACAGCTACATAGGATCACTTTTTCAATGATTAGTAGGTACATAGCATGTTCTTTATTCATTTGTTTTTGTGTATAAGTAGAGTTTGTACAAAGCATTTTTGAGATATACAAAAAGCATCTTTTTCCCAAAAGCTCTCTGTGTTCCTTTAGCTCTAAACGTGTTCTTCAAGTTCTGGAAAAGTGTTCTTCGTCTTCAAGTTGCAGCAGGGTAAAATGGTATCAGAGCGACCTTAAACCCTCTTTTCTTTTTCTTCTTTCTTTCTTCTACCCTTCTATCTTTTTTTTCGTTTATTTACCTAGTCTTCTTATCTTTCCTTCTCTGAACTATGGAAGACAACTCTCCTTCTGCAACCTCCTCTGCATCTGATTTACCCCCAACACCACCAACCCCTCAGCCTAACCCAGATCTTTCATCCACCTCTAACCCCATTCTCTCTGCAGTTCCCTCTCTTGATCCCTATTCCAACCCTCTTTTTCTTCATGCCGCGAACTCTTCAAGCTTTACCCTTGTCTCCGAAAAATTACTCGGGGAATCCAACTATAACTTGTGGTCGCGCTCTGTTATCAAAGCCCTCATTACGAAAAACAAGTTGGGGTTCATTTATGGGACAATACCCAAACCATCGGAGGATCATCACGATTTTGGTGCCTGGCATCGCTGTAATGCCCTGGTTTCGACTTGGCTCAGCAACTCTGTTTCTTCTGAGATTGCTTCTTTAATCCTCTATCTTGATGACGCTAACGTCATCTGGACTACAAAACTCGCTACAAGCAGAAGAACGTTTCCAAGATATTCAGTGTTGAACAGAAGCTTGCTACTCTGCAACAAGGGGGCACCGACCTCAACTCATTCTTCACCACATTGAATACTTTATGGGAAGAACTCAAAAACTATGAACCATAAACAGTATGTTCTTGCGGTGGATGTTCTTGCCAGGCTATAGACAAGTTCGTTGCTCTTCTTGAACGCAGAAAGGTTGTTCAGTTTCTCATGAAACTGAACGAATCTTTCCACCCAGCACGGAGGCAAATCCTGATGATTGAGCCCCTCCCGAGCATGTCTAAAGTGTTTAATCTGGTCTCCCAGGAAGATCATCAAAGGCAAAATCGCT
>NW_010965625.1:1127655-1130025 GCF_000463585.1 Tarenaya hassleriana
TACTGCCTTCTTTTGCTCCTGCTTCATCGGGAAAACCCCCCTGTTGCCTCGCCCACGCTCAGGTACTGATGTTAAACCATTTAATCCTGTTAACATGGTTTCTTCAGTATCATAGACCTCTACTGGCTCCTCTTTTCCTGCTGGAACTTCTTCGAGCACCATGGCTCAAGCACAAGCTATGTTTGACACATTCCAGTCTCAACTAAAGCTTATTAGCAGTTCACCACCGGTTTCTGACTCTGCTACTACCACTACCGAGCCTTCCTTCTCAGGTTCGTTTTCCTTTTCATCCCCACAGATTCTTTCTGCCTTATATTCTACTTCTTCCTCTTTGACTTCTCCTACTGATTGGATCTTAGATACGGTGCTAGTTGTCATGTGTGTTGCAACTTAAGTCTGTTTTCTGATGTTCAACCAATTCCCCATACATCTGTTACATTGCCAAATGGCTCTGTTCTTCCAGTTCATTTTTCCGGCACTGTCCCTGTTTCTCAGTCCTTATTATTAACCTCTGTCTTTTTTATCCCTTCTTTTCGTTTCAATTTGCTAAGTGTCAGTGCCTTAACACGCAATACTTCTTACTCTATCACTTTTACTCACAATTCTTACCTGATTCAGGACCCTTTGCAAGGCTTGATGATTGGGAAGGGTGAGCAAGTCAATCATCTCTATGTTTTACAGATGTCGTCTTCTTCATCTTCTCAGACCATCTGTACAACTGTCTCTGCGTCATCCGCTGATCTTTGGCATCGCCGTTTGAGTCATCCCTCTAGTTACAAAGTTCATCTTTTACCTAAATCTTCTCAGATTTCTTTTGATCCTACAAAGTCTGTAAACACATACTGCAGTGTCTGCCCGGTTGCTAAACAGAGGCGTCTTTTGTTTCCCGTTGGTGGTCATTTGTCAAAACACCCTTTTGATTTGCTTCATATTGATACATGGGGACCCTTCCATTTACCTACTTATGATGGATTTAAATATTTCTTGACAATCGTGGATGATTGCTCTCGTGTAACCTGGTTATATATGTTGTCTTCAAAAAGTGATGTTCTGTCAACCTTTCCCACGTTTTTAAACCTGGTTAAAACTCAGTATAATGTTGATGTTAAGGTTGTCCGTTCAGACAATGCGCCTGAACTATCTTTCACCGAACTTTTCTTACAAAAAGGAATCACATATCACTTTTCCTGCCCTTACACACCCGAGCAGAATTCCATTGTAGAACGACAACACCAACACATATAAAACGTGACTCGATCTCTCTTATTTCAGTCAAATATTCCCCTATCATAATGGGGTGAATGTGTTTAAACCGCTGTCTACATTATAAACCGAATTCCGACTCCCTTGCTTAACCACAAATCACCATATGAGATCCTTAATCAAAGCAAACCTTCTTATCATCACCTTAAAACATTTGGGTGTCTGTGTTTTGTGTCCACCTATTCAAGAGATCGCCACAAATTTTCTCCGAGAGCATCTCCATCTGTGTTTCTTGGGTATCCCCATGGTATCAAAGGGTACAAGGTTATGAACCTTGACACGAATGTCATCATGATTTCCCGAAACGTTATTTTTCATGAAAATGTCTTCCCTTTCAAAACCTCTCCTTTGCCTTCTGCAACTCTCGATTTTTTTTTCCTTCTGTTCCATCCCCTTTTCATTTATATGACACTTTTGTCCCTCACTCTTCCTCATCCTCCCAATCTGTGTCATCAGAGACTATTCCTGTTTCTGTTAGTTCTTTATCCCCAACCGATTCTGATTCTTCCACCCCACTACCATTGGTTGAACATCATGAAAACTTACGTAAGTCAAAACGCCAGACTAAGCCACCAGCATACCTCTCGGATTACCATTGTTACTTTCTCAAACATAATGCCCCACCACAAACATCACCCACAACCTTATACCCCTTATCTGATTTTCTCTCGTATTCCAAACTTACTTCTTCTTACAAATTGTTTGCTCTTTCTTTACTCACCTCTTCTGAACCTAAGACTTATACCCAAACAGCAAAGTAAGAAACCTGAAGATCAGCTATGCGGCTTGAACTTGAGGCTCTCATTCGAGCTTGTACTTGGGACATCTGCTCTCTTCCTGCGGGAAAACATCCCATTGGTTGCAAATGGGTCTTCAAGACCAAATACAATGCTAATGGATCGATTGAACGTCATAAAGCCAGACTCGTCGCCAAAGGGTATACTCAAGTTGAAGGACTAGATTACTTGGATACATTCAGTCCAGTGGCGAAATTAACCACTGTTCGTATAATCCTTGCTCTTACTGCATCGAAGAATTGGTTTCTGTCACAGCTTGATGTATCCAATGCGTTTCTTAATGGCGATTTGACTGAGGACATCTATATGA
>NW_010965625.1:1130313-1132971 GCF_000463585.1 Tarenaya hassleriana
TGAAGGCATACTCTGATGCTGATTGGGCTTCATGCCCCAATACACGCCGCTCTATCACGGGATATTGTGTGTTTCTCGGTAATTCAATGGTTTCATGGAAATCTAAGAAGCAATCCACCGTTTCTAGAAGCATCACTGAATCTGAATATAGGGCTCTTGCACGGACAGGATGTGAACTTATTTGGATCGATTCTTTGCTCAAGGATTTACACATTTCCTGTCAGCGCCCCTTTAACATCTACTGTGATAATCAGTCAACTTTGCATCTTGCCTGGAATCTAGTTTTATATGAACGGACCAAGCACATTCAGCTTGATTGTCATTTCATCCGCCAGCATATCTCTTCCGGTCTTCTACAGCCATTACATGTTCGATCCAATGACCAAGTTGCTGATTTGTTGACTAAACCCTTAGTCTCGGATCAGTTCAAGTTTCTCCTCTCCAAGTGGGTATACATAACTTGTATGCCCCATCTTGAGGGGAGTATTAATGGTTGTACTATTGTCCGACAATCTCTGCTGCAACACTTACAGAGTTATGTGCGGGTTCACCTCTTGTCTGTGCATAACGGTTTCGTACAGTTACATAGGATCACTTTTTCAATGATGTAATAGGTACATAACATGTTCTTTATTCATTTGTTTTTGTGTATAAGTAGAGTTTGTACAAATCATTTTTGAGATATACGAAAAGCATCTTTTTCCCAAAAGCTCTCTGTGTTCCTTTAGCTCTAAACGTGTTCTTCAAGTTCTGGAAAAGTGTTCTTCGTCTTCAAGTTGCAGCAGGGTAAAACCATTCTCATGGTCTCTCTTTCGTGTTTCAGATCGGAATGCTTCTTCTGATCCAGAAACTTTGACATTGCGTAAGAAACCCGCGATTTGACAGAACGAGTCGTCATCTTTGCCGCCTCCATGTAAATCCTGACGAGGTCGTTGCGACAGTTGTTCAACTTCCCAGTGATATCTCTGCCGCGTTCTGTCAAACCCCTAAGCTCATCAAGGAACGTTTCGTCGCCGTGCAAATCCTGTTCGAGAAATCTCTGGGCGTAATCGCGATTCTCCTCCGCATATTTCTCGATGAGGTCGGCGATACCTGACTGCGCAGCGGAGGCGTTGTGGTACTCGCGCATGAAGTTCAGAAACCGAGTCCGAGATTCAGTTCCGGAATCTTGGGAGAGATGCGTCGACATTGTTGTTTAGGACAGAAACTTTGAAAGTGAAACTGACTGCTGACTAAGAGATGTTTGTGGGTGAGTTTATGTGTGTATGTATATATATATATATATATATATTTAAAGTATGTATATATATATATATTATTTAAATATATGTATACATATATATATATTTTTTCAATTTCACTCCTTTGAAAATCTTTTGTTGACGTGATCCTTTTTCGTTAAACAGTGAAATGGAATTTACTTACATCAAAATTTTCGGTGAATTACATCAACTTCAATTGTGATATTCGGTTAGACAATTAAAGTTAGTAACGTAGTAAAGAAATTCAATAATTTTTTAGATAATTCATAAATTTTTATAATATTTTCTAGTTTGTGTATTTATCACTTGATATTTAAGAAAAAATTATGCTGCTAAATAGAACTTAAAAAAAAAATTATATATTGACGTATTTATACCGCAATGGAATATCCAAATTAAAGTCTGTTTCACTATAATCTAGTTTGAAATTACTTAAATTTCGATTAAAAAAATATAAAATATTTTTAGAAAATGAATATAAGTCTATATGTTTGCCCTAAATTAACGAATGGGTCAACGAATGAGACCCATGCATGCAACCATAATGCATACATAAACTGATAAACATAGAAAATAATAATAATAATAATAATAATAATAATAATAATAATAATAATAATAATAATAATAATAATAATAATAATAATAATAATAATAATAATAATAATAATAATAATAATAATAATAATAATAATAATAATAATAATAATAATAATAATAATAATAATAATAATAATAATAATAATAATAATAATAATAATAATAATAATAATAATAATATTGTTATCTAGACTGCACACTACACCGATTCCGACGTCGAGCCGTCAGTTTTCGCTGTTCATCTTTCATCTTCCGTAACATTCCATTCAACGCACGTTTCCGATTTTCTTTAAAAACGCTTAGCATTTGCTCACGTTGAGTTTCCCTGTACAGTCGACCAACCACAAAGCGAAACCCTAACGGTGGCTTCTCTGATGTCCCTGTCGTGCTCTCCAAGTAATCTTCAGTGAACTTAATCATCGATTCCATGATGCGTCTTTCTATCGACAGCTCATTGGTAAACTTATTTACCTTTCTGTCACACGACCGTATATATGCTTCGCCGTCCAGAAACTCAGCCAATTCATGTCCTCTCCTCGTTCGCTCCATTTACAGGCTGCCTTCCGAGTTCTGAAATATCTCAAGTCTGCTCCATCACAGGGTTTACTGTATTCAGCCTCGTCTTCTCTAACTCTGAAGGCATACTCTGATGCTGATTGGGCTTCATGCCCCAATACACGCCGCTCTATCACGGGATATTGTGTGTTTCTCGGTAATTCAATGGTTTCATGGAAATCTAAGAAGCAATCCACCGTTTCTAGAAGCATCACTGAATCTGAATATAGGGCTCTTGCAC
>NW_010965625.1:1137879-1183262 GCF_000463585.1 Tarenaya hassleriana
TCCACCTATTCAAGAGATCGCCACAAATTTTCTCCGAGAGCATCTCCATCTGTGTTTCTTGGGTATCCCCATGGTATCAAAGGGTACAAGGTTATGAACCTTGACACGAATGTCATCATGATTTCCCGAAACGTTATTTTTCATGAAAATGTCTTCCCTTTCAAAACCTCTCCTTTGCCTTCTGCAACTCTCGATTTTTTTTTCCTTCTGTTCCATCCCCTTTTTATTTATATGACACTTCTGTCCCTCACTCTTCCTCATCCTCCCAATCTGTGTCATCAGAGACTATTCTTGTTTCTGTTAGTTCTTTATCCCCAACCGATTCTGATTCTTCCACCCCACTACCATTGGTTGAACATCATGAAAACTTACGTAAGTCAAAACGCCAGACTAAGCCACCAGCATACCTCTCGGATTACCATTGTTACTTTCTCAAACATAATGCCCCACCACAAACATCACCCACAACCTTATACCCCTTATCTGATTTTCTCTCGTATTCCAAACTTACTCCTTCTTACAAATTGTTTGCTCTTTCTTTACTCACCTCTTCTGAACCTAAGACTTATACCCAAACAGCAAAGTAAGAAACCTGAAGATCAGCTATGCGGCTTGAACTTGAGGCTCTCATTCGAGCTTGTACTTGGGACATCTGCTCTCTTCCTGCGGGAAAACATCCCATTGGTTGCAAATGGGTCTTCAAGACCAAATACAATGCTAATGGATCGATTGAACGTCATAAAGCCAGACTCGTCGCCAAAGGGTATACTCAAGTTGAAGGACTAGATTACTTGGATACATTCAGTCCAGTGGCGAAATTAACCACTGTTCGTATCATCCTTGCTCTTACTACATCGAAGAATTGGTTTCTGTCACAGCTTGATGTATCCAATGCGTTTCTTAATGGCGATTTGACTGAGGACATCTATATGACAATTCCGCCAGGGTACTCTGTTCTTCAGGGGAAGCCGATTCCACCTAACTTAGTTTGCAAGCTGCGAAAATCCTTATATGGTCTCAAGAAAGCCTCCCGCCAATGGAACATCAAGATTTCAGGTGTCTTACTTGCTTCTGGGTTTCTGCAATCGGTTGTTGACACTTCAGTCTTTGTTCGACGCGTTGGGTCCAGTATTGTTGTGGTTCTGATTTATGTTGATGATATTCTCCTAGCTGGCAATGATTCTACACTGATTGATTCCACCAAGGTAACACTACAAAGCCAATTTCAGATCAAGGATCTTAGGCCACCGCAATGCTTCTTGGGTATTGAAATTTCTCGATCTTCTACTGGTATTCATTTGTGTCAGCGAAAGTATGCTCTGGAATTGCTAGAGGAATATGGTCTGTTGGGTTCGAAGCCTGTTCACACTCCTACGGATCTTAAGGAGAAATTGACTCATGATTCGGGTGAACTTCTATATGATGCGTCTTTCTATCGACAGCTCATTGGTAAACTTATTTACCTTTCTGTCACACGACCGTATATATGCTTCGCCGTCCAGAAACTCAGCCAATTCATGTCCTCTCCTCGTTCGCTCCATTTACAGGCTGCCTTCCGAGTTCTGAAATATCTCAAGTCTGCTCCATCACAGGGTTTACTGTATTCAGCCTCGTCTTCTCTAACTCTGAAGGCATACTCTGATGCTGATTGGGCTTCATGCCCCAATACACGCCGCTCTATCACGGGATATTGTGTGTTTCTCGGTAATTCAATGGTTTCATGGAAATCTAAGAAGCAATCCACCGTTTCTAGAAGCATCACTGAATCTGAATATAGGGCTCTTGCACAGACAGGATGTGAACTTATTTGGATCGATTCTTTGCTCAAGGATTTACACATTTCCTGTCAGCGCCCCTTTAACATCTACTGTGATAATCAGTCAACTTTGCATCTTGCCCGGAATCTAGTTTTATATGAACGGACCAAGCACATTCGGCTTGATTGTCATTTCATCCGCCAGCATATCTCTTCCGGTCTTCTACAGCCATTACATGTTCGATCCAATGACCAAGTTGCTGATTTGTTGACTAAACCCTTAGTCTCGGATCAGTTCAAGTTTCTCCTCTCCAAGTGGGTATACATAACTTGTATGCCCCATCTTGAGGGGAGTATTAATGGTTGTACTATTGTCCGACAATCTCTGCTGCAACACTTACGGAGTTATGTGCGGGTTCACCTCTTGTCTGTGCATAACGGTTTCGTACAGTTACATAGGATCACTTTTTCAATGATGTAATAGGTACATAACATGTTCTTTATTCATTTGTTTTTGTGTATAAGTAGAGTTTGTACAAAGCATTTTTGAGATATACGAAAAGCATCTTTTTCCCAAAAGCTCTTTGTGTTCCTTTAGCTCTAAACGTGTTCTTCAAGTTCTGGAAAAGTGTTCTTCGTCTTCAAGTTGCAGCAGGGTAAAACCATTCTCATGGTCTCTCTTTCGTGTTTTAGATCGGAATGCTTCTTCTGATCCAGAAACTTTGACATTGCGTAAGAAACCCGCGATTTGACAGAACGAGTCGTCATCTTTGTCGCCTCCATGTAAATCCTGACGAGGTCGTTCCGACAGTTGTTCAACTTCCCAGTGATATCTCTGCCGCGTTCTGTCAAACCCCTAAGCTCGTCAAGGAACGTTTCGTCGCCGTGCAAATCCTGTTCGAGAAATCTCTGGGCGTAATCGCGATTCTCCTCCGCATACAAAAAGCATCTTTTTCCCAAAAGCTCTCTGTGTTCCTTTAGCTCTAAACGTGTTCTTCAAGTTCTGGAAAAGTGTTCTTCGTCTTCAAGTTGCAGCAGGGTAAAATGGTATCAGAGCGACCTTAAACCCTCTTTTCTTTTTCTTCTTTCTTTCTTCTACCCTTCTATCTTTTTTTTTCGTTTATTTACCTAGTCTTCTTATCTTTCCTTCTCTGAACTATGGAAGACAACTCTCCTTCTGCAACCTCCTCTGCATCTGATTTACCCCCAACACCACCAACCCCTCAGCCTAACCCAGATCTTTCATCCACCTCTAACCCCATTCTCTCTGCAGTTCCCTCTCTTGATCCCTATTCCAACCCTCTTTTTCTTCATGCCGCGAACTCTTCAAGCTTTACCCTTGTCTCCGAAAAATTACTCGGGGAATCCAACTATAACTTGTGGTTGCACTCTGTTATCAAAGCCCTCATTACGAAAAACAAGTTGGGGTTCATTTATGGGACAATACCCAAACCATCGGAGGATCATCACGATTTTGGTGCCTGGCATCGCTGTAATGCCCTGGTTTCGACTTGGCTCAGCAACTCTGTTTCTTCTGAGATTGCTTCTTTAATCCTCTATCTTGATGACGCTAACGTCATCTGGACTACAAAACTCGCTACAAGCAGAAGAACGTTTCCAAGATATTCAGTGTTGAACAGAAGCTTGCTACTCTGCAACAAGAGGGCACCGACCTCAACTCATTCTTCACCACATTGAACACTTTATGGGAAGAACTAAAAAACTATGAACCATAAACAGTATGTTCTTGCGGTGGATGTTCTTGCCAGGCTATAGACAAGTTCGTTGCTCTTCTTGAACGCAGAAAGGTTGTTCAGTTTCTCATGAAACTGAACGAATCTTTCCACCCAGCACGGAGGCAAATCTTGATGATTGAGCCCCTCCCGAGCATGTCTAAAGTGTTTAATCTGGTCTCCCAGGAAGATCATCAAAGGCAAAATCGCTCTCTTCCACAGCATCAGTTGTTTTTCAAGCGTCTGGCCCTTCCTACCCTAGAGGCAGGCCATCTTTCCAGAACAACTTCAAACCACATCCTGTCTGTGCTCATTGTGGTCTACAGGGCCACACGATTCAATGTTGCTACAAACTCCATGGTTATCCACCATCTTCTCGTTCTATACTGCCTTCTTTTGCTCCTGCTTCATCGGGAAAACCCCCCTGTTGCCTCGCCCACGCTCAGGTACTGATGTTAAACCATTTAATCCTGTTAACATGGTTTCTTCAGTATCATAGACCTCTACTGGCTCCTCTTTTCCTGCTGGAACTTCTTCGAGCACCATGGCTCAAGCACAAGCTCTGTTTGACACATTCCAGTCTCAACTAAAGCTTATTAGCAGTTCACCACCCGTTTCTGACTCTGCTACTA
This sequence comes from Tarenaya hassleriana, assembly GCF_000463585.1. Lineage (NCBI taxonomy): Eukaryota > Viridiplantae > Streptophyta > Magnoliopsida > Brassicales > Cleomaceae > Tarenaya > Tarenaya hassleriana. The sequence continues at coordinate 1,142,001 of NW_010965625.1, forward strand.
CCACTACCGAGCCTTCCTTCTCAGGTGCCTTTTCCTTTTCATCCCCACAGATTCTTTCTGCCTTATATTCTACTTCTTCCTCTTTGACTTCTCCTACTGATTGGATCTTAGATACGGTGCTAGTTGTCATGTGTGTTGCAACTTAAGTCTTTTTTCTGATGTTCAACCAATTCCCCATACATCTGTTACATTGCCAAATGGCTCTAATCTTCCAGTTCATTTTTCCGGCACTATCCCTGTTTCTCAGTCCTTATTATTAACCTCTGTCTTTTTTATCCCTTCTTTTCGTTTCAATTTGCTAAGTGTCAGTGCCTTAACACGCAATACTTCTTACTCTATCACTTTTACTCACAATTCTTACCTGATTCAGGACCCTTTGCAAGGCTTGATGATTGGGAAGGGTGAGCAAGTCAATCATCTCTATGTTTTACAGATGTCGTCTTCTTCATCTTCTCAGACCATCTGTACAACTGTCTCTGCGTCATCCGCTGATCTTTGACATCGCCGTTTGAGTCATCCCTCTAGTTACAAAGTTCATCTTTTACCTAAATCTTCTCAGATTTCTTTTGATCCTACAAAGTCTGTAAACACATACTGCAGTGTCTGCCCGGTTGCTAAACAGAGGCGTCTTTTGTTTCCCGTTGGTGGTCATTTGTCAAAACACCCTTTTGATTTGCTTCATATTGATACATGGGGACCCTTCCATTTACCTACTTATGATGGATTTAAATATTTCTTGACAATCGTGGATGATTGCTCTCGTGTAACCTGGTTATATATGTTGTCTTCAAAAAGTGATGTTCTGTCAACCTTTCCCACGTTTTTAAACCTGGTTAAAACTCAGTATAATGTTGATGTTAAGGTTGTCCGTTCAGACAATGCGCCTGAACTATCTTTCACCGAACTTTTCTTACAAAAAGGAATCACATATCACTTTTCCTGCCCTTACACACCCGAGCAGAATTCCATTGTAGAACGGAAACACCAACACATATTAAACGTGACTCGATCTCTCTTATTTCAGTCAAATATTCCCCTATCATAATGGGGTGAATGTGTTTAAACCGCTGTCTACATTATAAACCGAATTCCGACTCCCTTGCTTAACCACAAATCACCAATGAGATCCTTAATCAAAGCAAACCTTCTTATCATCACCTTAAAACATTTGGGTGTCTGTGTTTTGTGTCCACCTATTCAAGAGATCGCCACAAATTTTCTCCGAGAGCATCTCCATCTGTGTTTCTTGGGTATCCCCATGGTATCAAAGGGTACAAGGTTATGAACCTTGACACGAATGTCATCATGATTTCCCGAAACGTTATTTTTCATGAAAATGTCTTCCCTTTCAAAATTTCTCCTTTGCCTTCTGCAACTCTCGATTTTTTTTTCCTTCTGTTCCATCCCCTTTTCATTTATATGATACTTCTGTCCCTCACTCTTCCTCATCCTCCCAATCTGTGTCATCAGAGACTATTCCTGTTTCTGTTAGTTCTTTATCCCCAACCGATTCTGATTCTTCCACCCCACTACCATTGGTTGAACATCATGAAAACTTACGTAAGTCAAAACGCCAGACTAAGCCACCAGCATACCTCTCGGATTACCATTGTTACTTTCTCAAACATAATGCCCCACCACAAACATCACCCACAACCTTATACCCCTTATCTGATTTTCTCTCGTATTCCAAACTTACTCCTTCTTACAAATTGTTTGCTCTTTCTTTACGTCTCTTCTGAACCTAAGACTTATACCCAAACAGCAAAGTAAGAAACCTGAAGATCAGCTATGCGGCTTGAACTTGAGGCTCTCATTCGAGCTTGTACTTGGGACATCTGCTCTCTTCCTGCGGGAAAACATCCCATTGGTTGCAAATGGGTCTTCAAGACCAAATACAATGCTAATGGATCGATTGAACGTCATAAAGCCAGACTCGTCGCCAAAGGGTATACTCAAGTTGAAGGACTAGATTACTTGGATACATTCAGTCCAGTGGCGAAATTAACCACTGTTCGTATCATCCTTGCTCTTACTACATCGAAGAATTGGTTTCTGTCACAGCTTGATGTATCCAATGCGTTTCTTAATTGCGATTTGACTGAGGACATCTATATGACAATTCCGCCAGGGTACTCTGTTCTTCAGGGGGGGCCGATTCCACCTAACTCAGTTTGCAAGCTGCGAAAATCCTTATATGGTCTCAAGCAAGCCTGTCGTGTGACAGAAAGGTAAATAAGTTTACCAATGAGCTGTCGATAGAAAGACGCATCATATAGAAGTTCACCCGAATCATGAGTCAATTTCTCCTTAAGATCCGTAGGAGTGTGAACAGGCTTCGAATCCAACAGACCATATTCCTCTAGCAATTCCAGAGCATACTCGACGCGTTGGGTCCAGTATTGTTGTGGTTCTGATTTATGTTGATGATATTCTCCTAGCTGGCAATGATTCTACACTAATTGATTCCACCAAGGTTACACTACAAAGCCAATTTCAGATCAAGGATCTTAGGCCACCGCAATGCTTCTTGGGTATTGAAATTTCTCGATCTTCTACTGGTATTCATTTGTGTCAGCGAAAGTATGCTCTGGAATTGCTAGAGGAATATGGTCTGTTGGGTTCGAAGCCTGTTCACACTCCTACGGATCTTAAGGAGAAATTGACTCATGATTCGGGTGAACTTCTATATGATGCGTCTTTCTATCGACAGCTCATTGGTAAACTTATTTACCTTTCTGTCACACGACCGTATATATGCTTCGCCGTCCAGAAACTCAGCCAATTCATGTCCTCTCCTCGTTCGCTCCATTTACAGGCTGCCTTCCGAGTTCTGAAATATCTCAAGTCTGCTCCATCACAGGGTTTACTGTATTCAGCCTCGTCTTCTCTAACTCTGAAGGCATACTCTGATGCTGATTGGGCTTCATGCCCCAATACACGCCGCTCTATCACGGGATATTGTGTGTTTCTCGGTAATTCAATGGTTTCATGGAAATCTAAGAAGCAATCCACCGTTTCTAGAAGCATCACTGAATCTGAATATAGGGCTCTTGCACGGACAGGATGTGAACTTATTTGGATCGATTCTTTGCTCAAGGATTTACACATTTCCTGTCACCGCCCCTTTAACATCTACTGTGATAATCAGTCAACTTTGCATCTTGCCCGGAATCTAGTTTTATATGAACGGACCAAGCACATTCGGCTTGATTGTCATTTCATCCGCCAGCATATCTCTTCCGGTCTTCTACAGCCATTACATGTTCGATCCAATGACCAAGTTGCTGATTTGTTGACTAAACCCTTAGTCTCGGATCAGTTCAAGTTTCTCCTCTCCAAGTGGGTATACATAACTTGTATGCCCCATCTTGAGGGGAGTATTAATGGTTGTACTATTGTCCGACAATCTCTGCTGCAACACTTACAGAGTTATGTGCGGGTTCACCTCTTGTCTGTGCATAACGGTTTCGTACAGTTACATAGGATCACTTTTTCAATGATGTAATAGGTACATAACATGTTCTTTATTCATTTGTTTTTGTGTATAAGTAGAGTTTGTACAAAGCATTTTTGAGATATACGAAAAGCATCTTTTTCCCAAAAGCTCTCTGTGTTCCTTTAGCTCTAAACGTGTTCTTCAAGTTCTGGAAAAGTGTTCTTCGTCTTCAAGTTGCAGCAGGGTAAAACCATTCTCATGGTCTCTCTTTCGTGTTTCAGATCGGAATGCTTCTTCTGATCCAGAAACTTTGACATTGCGTAAGAAACCCGCGATTTGACAGAACGAGTCGTCATCTTTGCCGCCTCCATGTAAATCCTGACGAGGTCATTCCGACAGTTGTTCAACTTCCCAGTGATATCTCTGCCGCGTTCTGTCAAACCCCTAAGCTCGTCAAGGAACGTTTCGTCGCTGGCAAATCCTGTTCGAGAAATCTCTTGGCGTAATCGCGATTCTCCTCCGCATATTTCTCGATCAGGTATATATATATATATATATATATACATACACACATAAACTCACCCACAAACATCTCTTAGTCAGCAGTCAGTTTCACTTTCAAAGTTTCTGTCCTAAACAACAATGTCGACGCATCTCTCCCAAGATTCCGGAACTGAATCTCGGACTCGGTTTCTGAACTTCATGCGCGAGTACCACAACGCCTCCGCTGCGCAGTCAGGTATCGCCGACCTCATCGAGAAATATGCGGAGGAGAATCGCGATTACGCCAAGAGATTTCTCGAACAGGATTTGCCAGCGACGAAACGTTCCTTGACGAGCTTAGGGGTTTGACAGAACGCGGCAGAGATATCACTGGGAAGTTGAACAACTGTCGGAATGACCTCGTCAGGATTTACATGGAGGCGGCAAAGATGACGACTCGTTCTGTCAAATCGCGGGTTTCTTACGCAATGTCAAAGTTTCTGGATCAGAAGAAGCATTCCGATCTGAAACACGAAAGAGAGACCATGAGAATGGTTTTACCCTGCTGCAACTTGAAGACGAAGAACACTTTTCCAGAACTTGAAGAACACGTTTAGAGCTAAAGGAACACAGAGAGCTTTTGGGAAAAAGATGCTTTTCGTATATCTCAAAAATGATTTGTACAAACTCTACTTATACACAAAAACAAATGAATAAAGAACATGTTATGTACCTATTACATCATTGAAAAAGTGATCCTATGTAACTGTACGAAACCGTTATGCACAGACAAGAGGTGAACCCGCACATAACTCTGTAAGTGTTGCAGCAGAGATTGTCGGACAATAGTACAACCATTAATACTCCCTTCAAGATGGGGCATACAAGTTATGTATACCCACTTGGAGAGGAGAAACTTGAACTGATCCGAGACTAAGGGTTTAGTCAACAAATCAGCAACTTGGTCATTGGATCGAACATGTAATGGCTGTAGAAGACCGGAAGAGATATGCTGGCGGATGAAATGACAATCAAGCCGAATGTGCTTGGTCCGTTCATATAAAACTAGATTCCGGGCAAGATGCAAAGTTGACTGATTATCACAGTAGATGTTAAAGGGGCGCTGACAGGAAATGTGTAAATCCTTGAGCAAAGAATCGATCCAAATAAGTTCACATCCTGTCCGTGCAAGAGCCCTATATTCAGATTCAGTGATGCTTCTAGAAACGGTGGATTGCTTCTTAGATTTCCATGAAACCATTGAATTACCGAGAAACACACAATATCCCGTGATAGAGCGGCGTGTATTGGGGCATGAAGCCCAATCAGCATCAGAGTATGCCTTCAGAGTTAGAGAAGACGAGGCAAGTTATGTATACCCACTTGGAGAGGAGAAACTTGAACTGATCCGAGACTAAGGGTTTAGTCAACAAATCAGCAACTTGGTCATTGGATCGAACATGTAATGGCTGTAGAAGACCGGAAGAGATATGCTGGCGGATGAAATGACAATCAAGCTGAATGTGCTTGGTCCGTTCATATAAAACTAGATTCCGGGCAAGATGCAAAGTTGACTGATTATCACAGTAGATGTTAAAGGGGCGCTGACAGGAAATGTGTAAATCCTTGAGCAAAGAATCGATCCAAATAAGTTCACATCCTTCAAGTTCTGGAAAAGTGTTCTTCGTCTTCAAGTTGCAGCAGGGTAAAACCATTCTCATGGTCTCTGTTTCGTGTTTCAGATCGGAATGCTTCTTCTGATCCAGAAACTTTGACATTGCGTAAGAAACCTGCGATTTGACAGAACGAGTCGTCATCTTTGCCGCCTCCATGTAAATCCTGACGAGGTCATTCCGACAGTTGTTCAACTTCCCAGTGATATCTCTGCCGCGTTCTGTCAAACCCCTAAGCTCGTCAAGGAACGTTTCGTCGCTGGCAAATCCTGTTCGAGAAATCTCTTGGCGTAATCGCGATTCTCCTCCGCATATTTCTCGATGAGGTCGGCGATACCTGACTGCGCAGCGGAGGCGTTGTGGTACTCGCGCATGAAGTTCAGAAACCGAGTCCGAGATTCAGTTCCGGAATCTTGGGAGAGATGCGTCGACATTGTTGTTGCGATACCTGACTGCGCAGCTGAGGCGTTGTGGTACTCGCGCATGAAGTTCAGAAACCGAGTCCGAGATTCAGTTCCGGAATCTTGGGAGAGATGCGTCGACATTGTTGTTTAGGACAGAAACTTTGAAAGTGAAACTGACTGCTGACTAAGAGATGTTTGTGGGGTGAGTTTATGTGTGTATGTATATATATATATATATATATATCAAACCCCTAAGCTCGTCAAGGAACGTTTCGTCGCTGGCAAATCCTGTTCGAGAAATCTCTTGGCGTAATCGCGATTCTCCTCCGCATATTTCTCGATGAGGTCGGCGATACCTGACTGCGCAGCGGAGGCGTTGTGGTACTCGCGCATGAAGTTCAGAAACCGAGTCCGAGATTCAGTTCCGGAATCTTGGGAGAGATGCGTCGACATTGTTGTTTAGGACAGAAACTTTGAAAGTGAAACTGATTGACTAAGAGACGTTTGTGGGGGTGAGTTTGAGATGTGGTGCTTTGAGTTTATGTGTGTATGTATATATATATATATATATATATATATATATTTAAAGTATGTATATATATATATTATTTAAATATATGTATACATATATATATATTTTTTCAATTTCACTCCTTTGAAAATCTTTTGTTGACGTGATCCTTTTTCGTTAAACAGTGAAATGGAATTTACTTACATCAAAATTTTCGGTGAATTACATCAACTTCAATTGTGATATTCGGTTAGACAATTAAAGTTAGTAACGTAGTAAAGAAATTCAATAATTTTTTAGATAATTCATAAATTTTTATAATATTTTCTAGTTTGTGTATTTATCACTTGATATTTAAGAAAAAATTATGCTGCTAAATAGAACTTAAAAAAAATTATATATTGACGTATTTATACCGCAATGGAATATCCAAATTAAAGTCTGTTTCACTATAATCTAGTTTGAAATTACTTAAATTTCGATTAAAAAAATATAAAATATTTTTAGAAAATGAATATAAGTCTATATGTTTGCCCTAAATTAACGAATGGGTCAACGAATGAGACCCATGCATGCAACCATAATGCATACATAAACTGATAAACATAGAAAATAATAATAATAATAATAATAATAATAATAATAATAATAATAATAATAATAATAATAATAATAATAATAATAATAATAATAATAATAATAATAATAATAATAATAATAATAATAATAATAATAATAATAATAATAATAATAATAATAATAATAATAATAATAATAATAATAATAATAATAATAATAATAATAATAATAATAATAATAGTCGATGAGTTGATTCTGGAGTTCTGGAGGGACACTTCCATCATTCCTATGGAATGACATCTGTTCTTTTTCTGATGGTGTTAATCTTGTCTCCTCTTGTTCTATTTGGGATTCAGATTTGGCTTCAGCTCCACCTTGCGGTTGATCACAATTCTCTTTGCTAGTTCGTTCCTGAAGAAGTGGCAGTTGTGTTACCTCTTTTCTTTCTTCTTCTGAACTCTGCTTCTGCCCTTCATTCTGATCTTGAACCTCTCTGTAGACTTTTTCTTCAACAAATCGAACATTGCGACTGATCACAATTCTGTCCTCTTCTGGATACCAAACTTTGTATCCTTTTGTCCCTGCTGGATATCCTATCAAAAAACCTCTCTTTGCCCTCGGCATGAGCTTTCCCTGGTCTCCATGCACATATGCCACACATCCTATTCTCCTCAGATGTCCATATCCTGTCTCTTTTCCCGACCATACCTCATTTGGAACCTCAAATTCTATTGCAGTGGATGGAGATCTATTGATGAGATGTACACTGGCATATGCTATTTCGGCCCAAAACACCTGAGGTAGTCCAGAATCTGACAGAATGCATCTCACCTTTTCCATTATTGTTCGGTTCATTCTTTCGGCTACTCCGTTTTGCTGTGGAGTATATGCACAGGTTTTGTGTCTGAGGATTCCTTGTTGAGAACAATGATCATCGAACTTCTTATTACAGAACTCTAATCCATTGTCCGTCCTTAGGGTCTTCAGCCTTTTTCCAGTCTGTCGCTCAACCAGATTCTTCCATTCAAGGAACCGATCATATGCTTCATCCTTTTTTCTTAGAAAATAGATCCATACTTTCCTTGAATGGTCATCAACAAATGACATAAAGTACCTATATCCTGACATTGATGGAGTCATGTTCTGTGACCCCCAAAGGTCTGAGTGCACATATTCAAGGACCTCCTTTGTTGAATGTTTTCCTACTCCAAATGATAGTCTGTGAGATTTTCCAAAAATAGAGAACTCACAGGTATTCATATCTGAGATGTTGAACCCATCTATTACTCCTTTCTTGGCCAATATCTGCATTCCATTTAGTGACATATGTCCCAACCTTGTATGCCAGATTTTGGTTCTGTCCTGGATTCTCTGGCTTGAGTAGACCTTTCCTTCTGCTGTTTTTCCATCTAAGATATACAGACTATTCTGTAAGTTACCTTTTAGTACAGTTCTGCACCCCTTTATCACTTTCAGACAACCATCTTGAGATTTATACCAGCATCCTTGTTTTTCCAAGGTTCCGAGGGATATCAGATTGGTTCGAAGTGTAGGGACGTATCTAACTTGTGACAGGGTCACTTCTGAGCCATCATGTGTCTTCAGCCTTATATTACCGATACCCAATATCCGACATGTTGTATCATTACCCATTCTGACTCCACCCGTGACTCCTTCTTCGAATTCCGAAAACCACTCTCTTCTTGGGCACAGATGGAACGTGCACCCTGAGTCCAAGACCCACTCATTTTTCTCATCTCTTGTAGTTGCATTTAGTGCTACTGGTTGTTCTATGATCAAGACTTCTGAGTCGAGACTGCCTCCTCTTGCCATATCTGCCTCATAGTTTTCGGAACGTCGCCGTGCAAATCCTGTTCGAGAAATCTCTGGGCGTAATCGCGATTCTCCTCCGCATATTTCTCGATGAGGTCGGCGACAGCTGACAGCGTAGCGGAGGCGTTGTGGTACTCGCGCATGAAATTCAGAAACCGAGTCCGAGATTCAGTTCCGGAATCTTGGGAGAGATGCGTCGACATTGTTGTTTAGGACAGAAACTTTGAAAGTGAAACTGACTGACTAAGAGACGTTTGTGGGGGTGAGTTTGAGATGTGGTGCTTTTCCCTCCCCCACGTTGTCTATTTATAACAGAACCTGCTCTTACAAGCTTTCCTTTTTTTTTGGCGGTAAAACTTTCCATTTTTTTTACCGGGAGAGGTAAAGGCTGAAACTTTCCTTTTTTTCGGCAGAGTTAAAGCAAAGCTTTCCTTGTTTTTCTTTTGTAAGTCTAAAGTTTCCATTTTTTCCCCTTCTCTCTATCCAACCCAGCTTCGGAAATGTTAAATTTTCATTTTTTATCTTTTTTTTTTCTTTTGAGAATGGGATTTTTTTTCAAGATCTCTTATTGCCTGTATGTTAAATTAGCGAGAAAATCTTATTCGTATATATATCTATATATATATATATATTCCTTTTGTCGGATTACTTCTGAGAAAGAGAGAAATAAACTATTTTCCTAAAATTTTTGGGTCGTCGAAGAGAGATTAAGGACCGACACATAATGAATGACAGAGACCGTCAGAATGGACCGTTAAAATAAAAATAATTTTAAAATATTAAATAGAGAATAGTGCTCTTTACACGTAAAAGTGAAATAAAGTAGCAGATGCAATTTTGTATATCAAAGAACATTTTCTGTAGTAGCCAAAGTGTGCTCTTCCATTCTTCGGTGAAATGTTTTTTTTTTTTTGATAACGGAGGACCCTAGCAGCTACCCTTCGAACGCGCTGACTAGATAAACCTCCGACCCGAGAACAACCTTTGTATATGGATCATATAAATCCAGAAATTACCTCTTTCCCCACCAGTTAGGAATCGAACACTCAACCTCAAGGTGGAGTTATCTCCTACCCCAAACTTGACCACTCGTCCACGATCTGTTGGGTTCTTCGGTGAAATATTATGAGATCGTTGCATCTATAAAGACGACATTATATAAATAAAAACAAATACATATATTATGTAGCAAAATTCCTATATTATGATATCAGAGCGATGATGGAATTAGCTCATCCTTTCTGATTAACAAGAAACAGCGGACAGGAGATAGGGTTGTCGAAGACGCGATTCCGACATTTGAAAAAGATGATGACGTGAAGATAATGAAGTGATGAAGTTGGGCCTATTGGGCCATTAAGATATAATTGGCCCAACCAATTAAAATGTATAATATATTAAGAAAAGTTTGTTTCGAGTAATGTGTGTATGGAGACACAAACCGTAGATTTTTTGGTTTGTGTGGGAGAAAGGGATTTTGTTATATATAGAAAAACACTTGAAAGAAAAAAAAAAATCAATCTCCATCTTATTCTTCTTCCTCCCATTCTTCCTTTATATTTTTTTATCTGAAAACAAATACAAAAACTATCATGGTATCATAACACTAGTTCCAGGAACAACAACAAACACCAAATGAGCACAAAGGAAACAAAGACAAAGTTTTAGATGGATTTTCAAAACTTTCAACAGTTGGGATGAAGAACACCTTGAAATCAAGAAGTCTGTGGAATATGGTGATAAACAGCGAGACACCAATTGAGGAAGAGAAAAAGGAGTTGTAGAAATGGGAAGAGGTTGAGATGAAAGACTAGATGGCTTAACTCATCCAAGGAGCAATTTTGAGAGACATTTTTAGTAAGATTTACCAGATAGAATCCGCTAAAAATGTATGGGAACATTTGGAGAAGATGCACACGGGAGATCTACAAGCTGACATGGTAAAACTACAAAGGCTGATCGAGAGCACAGTTTTGGAGAATGAAACAAAATGAGAAGGAAAGTTTGAGCAGCTATGTAAAAACAATAGAAGAAGTGGTTAATGAGATGAGATCCTTAGGAGATCATATGGGAATCCATCCTTGTATCAAAGATCCTTTGTTCCCTATGCAGAATCTATAACCCATACATTGGTGTTATAGAACAAACTAAAAATCTGAAGACTCTCACAATAAAATAGAAGATCTATTGAACTCACTTCAGAATCAAGAATGCAGATTGGAGGGAATACAACCTAACAGAACAGAAGGAGCATTTGCTGTAGGATTTCCATCTACAGAGACATATAATAAAAACAATACTTGTGAATACGTAATATTTAGACATAGGGTTTCATCTACTGCCAACTCTATATATACACGATGCGCATGATTATTCGTTTAATGCAACTGCATAATACATGTTCCTATACGGTGTCAAACCCGTCTTCGTTTCAAATTTGATTCTTCAACTTAGAATCTGACTCTAAAGAAACAACATGAATTGTACTGTATGCATCCACCATATATACTGTTAGGGTTGATGTGGTTAGTATTTGTGTTTAACTAAAAGTGCAGGAAAGATTTGATTTGTGTTAAAGACTCCAGAAGATTATTGAGATAAAATCAAATCAAGAAGTTGAAGTTGAGTCAAACTCCTTGGAGCTAAGTGATTTGGAAAGAGATAAATACAAAAGAGATAGAGATAGACACAAAGAGGATCTTGAGAAGATTAAATTAAATCTCAACAAATCAGATCAAAACCACGTCTTGACATCTATAAAAGGAGGAGCCTGGAACATGAATAGAATACGCACAAAAAGAGAAAGAGCGTGAGAGAGTTTAGTCGTTTCTAAGAGTTTTTATTCTGGTGAGGGTCACTTGAGAAAACGTGAGTTGTCACTGAGGGGGAGCCCGAAAATCGTAATTGTGGTGAACCTTTCAAGGGAGTGTGGAAACACTTGGGGTGCGTTTTGCTGATAGAATTTACGTTGTAAAGGGGAACAAACTCAGGGGGAGTTGTGTTCGTGGGTTGGATTAAGCTCGAACAAAAAAGAGTTGTAATTCAGGATCTTTACAAGTGAATAGAATCAGTGGATTGTTGAAGAGTGCGTATTCGTTAACTTTTTCAATTGGTATCAGAGCGTTGGTCACTGATCGTAGGATTATTCCTCTCATATCAGTGTGGGACAGCAATACGCACAATGCAGACACTAAAGGAGTTACTAGCCTTTGGAAGATCGTTGTTGCTTGATGCAGACAACTATGAGTATTGGAAAGTCAAGGTTATGAACCTTATCAAAGGAATTGATGAGGATGCCTGGATCACAGTTCAGAAGGGGTGGACGATTCCAAAAGTCATCATTGATGGTGTGGAGACGCTTAAGCCCAACGAACAATGGACGGTGAATGAAAAGAAAGCTTCAACACTAAATTCAAAAGCACTTTCAATCATCTTCAACACTGTGGATTCGGATGAATTCAAACAGATCCAAGCGTGCAAAACCGCCAAAGAAACTTGGGATACCTTGGAATTGATACATGAAGGAACATCAAGTGTTAAGAGGAAAAGGCGTGACATTGTCAAACATCAGTTTGATAAGTTGGAGATGGATGAGGATGAAAGCGTGAAGGAGTTTTGTGAAAAACTCAGTGCATTGGCGAATGAAGCTGCAGCTTTGGGAAAGCAGTACAAGGATAGTAAACTGGTCAACAAATTAATCATGAGCTTACCGGAGAAATACATACCTCAAATTGTTGCATTCCAGATGGTACACAACACTGACAATGTAAGTTTCAAAGAAACCGTCAGTATTTTTGCTGCTCGTGAATTAGAGTTGAATATTATCAGAAAAAAATCAGTGCCACCTCGCAAAAAAGGAGTAGCCCTTCATGTTCCAGAAGATGACTCGCTTCATATTACAGCTGAAGACGATATATCACTTATATTGAAAAAATTCAATAAGTTTTTCAAGAAAAAAGCCTCATATCCCCAAAAGCAAGAAGCAAAAGAGACCAACAGATGTTTGGAATGCAAGGGAAAAGGACATTGGAAGGCAAATTGTCCTAGTGTTGCCAAAAGAGAAGCTGTCTTGAAGAGCCTTCACGAGATACAATGCTATGAATGTCAGGGCTATGGTCATACGAAAAAAGAGTGTTTGGGAAAATCCAAAGGAAAAGGAAAAGTCATTATCAATCATGACAGCTCTGAGACAAAATTTGAAGAAGAAGAAGAGGAAGAGTTACCAAACTTATGTGCATTCATTGGGATCATAGATGAAGAATCTGATGATGAAGAGGTTGAACGAACTCTACAATGAGACAATGAAGATCTACGAGATTAACATGAGACTGGTCAAGGAGAAAAAGGAATTGGAGTTGCAACTAAAAGAAGCAAAGACCGAAATAGTGCTAAAGGAAGAGGATATCACTCACTTGAAACGACAACTAGAAGAAACAAAGAAGAATGTACGAATGCTTGGAAGTGGAACAGAGAAGTTGGACTATCTGCTCGGCGTGGGCAGACATGATCCTGGACATACAGGGCTTGGATACGTGGGCGAGCAAAGCAAGAACCAAGGTAAGTTTGTGTCCGGAGGAATACTGGGCGAAGAAGTACCTGACAAAATCCGAAGGGACCCTCACTCCAGACCTGACTGTCAATCAATGTACTCTAGACCTGATTTCCATACAAGGCACTACCAACCTGACTTCCAGTCGAGGAGAACATACCAAGAGAGACAGAGCTGTTTTTTCTGTGGTAAAAAGGGACATATTCGAGCTCATTGCCATCATCTAAAAGCCTCTCGGGATAAAGGTAAGTATAATCACTATCTTTTTACTATGAAACAGATTTGGATAAGGAAGGATGCTCTTAACTGTAATGTGGCATTGACCTCTGAGCAAAGTAATCATGATAACATATGGTACCTTGATAGTGGTTGTTCAAGGCATATGACAGGGAAGAAGGAGTTGCTGTCAAATTTTGTCAGTGATAAGAAAGGAGACGACGTGACATTTGGCGATGGAAAGAAGGGAAAGATGATAGGAAAAGGTTGTCTCAATATTGAAGGAATGCTTAATCTCGCTAATGTGAATGTTGTGCAGGGACTTAAGGCAAATTTGATTAGCATTAGTCAACTTTGTGACAATGGTATGAAGGTAAGATTCATTCATGATGCGTGCTATGTGTCTAATGAAAAAGATGAGTGTGTGTTGACAGGGTAACGAACAACAAACCACTGTTATACCTGGACAGAAAAGAACAAAAATCAGCCAAAGTGTTTCAAAATATCCACCACTGACAAGTCAGGGGCTGTTCACAGAATGTCAGAGCTCACTCACGAAGAGAAAATTGTACCCAAGTCATGTCGACAAACTCGAGTTCAACACAGGAGGATAAATGAAATACAAACCGAGAGCACCAGTGGAAAGAGGTATGGATTCGTATGTATTGATGGTTTATTCAATTGGACGAATTGTTTTAGGGAACAAGTTGAAAAGAAACACCTCGCGATTGAGTATGTTCCCACAGAACATCAACTGGCTAATCTCTTTACAAAACCACTTGACATGAACAGATTCATGTGCTTGCAGAAATCTGTAGGTGTTGGGGAACAATAAAAATTTTTCTGAGTACTCGAGTCAGGGTTCCCTCAGTCTTTGGTAGGTACCACTTACTAGGATGAATAAGAAAAGTTGCAGTTAATTGATACTCCGCTGTCAACTAATTTGGTTGATATGAGTGGACTGTGTTTATAATGATTTGGGTCTAAGTTGTGAATTGAGATAGCTAAACGATGGTCTAAGGGCAGAAAAGGTCAAAGATCTTTTCATACTCCTCTGTAAAAATTATATTTTACAAGAGTATACCGTGTTTTCCATATAATTGTCTCCTCATAAGTTCTTCAAATTTAAAAAACAAAAGAAAAAAAAAAGAAAAGAAAAAGGAAAAACAGTAAGGGGGAGGAACGAAAAAAAAAGAGAAAAAGGGAAAACCGAGTAGTCTGGACTTAAATGGTAAGCTATTCTCTTTGATTTCAACGTCCTAGAAGTTCAAATAAATTGCCTAATACTTTTGTTCTGAATAGATGAGTGCTCCTTCATAGATTGTGAGAAGACCCTGACAAATGACTCTTGAAAAATCTGGTTTATTTAAAAAAAAAGGTTTTATTATTTTTTGCAAAAATATGATGAGTTTATCTTGAGTTGGTTAAGCGAAGTCGGATAAAAGAAAAAAAAAAGAAAAGAAAAAGGAAAAACAGTAAGGGGGAGGAACGAAAAAAAAAAAGAGAAAAAGGAAAAACCGAGTAGTCTGGACTTAAATGGTAAGCTATTCTCTTTGATTTCAACGTCCTAGAAGTTCAAATAAATTGCCTAATACTTTTGTTCTGAATAGATGAGTGCTCCTTCATAGATTGTGAGAAGACCCTGACAGATGACTCTTGAAAAATCTGATTTATTTTAAAAAAAGGTTTTATTATTTTTGCAAAAATGTGATGAGTTTATCTTGAGTTGGTTAAGCGAAGTCGGATAAGCTATGTGGGTGAATGTGGGAGCTAAAAAATCTGAAGTGTATCTTGCAAGTTACTCCCTTGAAACGGTGCTACATTTGTGTTTTCTCCTATTCTGTTTGTTTTTATTTCTCTCTTGAAACTAACCTACAGAAAAAGAAACTCGACATTTTGTGTTTTTACTCACACACATAGGGGAAGAAGGTATTGAAGATGGCCCTTCACAATGCGTCAGGTGAACCTGAGTAGTTTAACGTATGATTTGATTGCTTGAACTCATGTAAGTGTGTGATATGAAACTTGCTTTAGAATGTTTTGAATTTCAACTCATACACATAGGGGGAGATATGGATCAAGGACTTCTGATGACAAGTGAAGTACACCGAGCAACGAACAGATATTATTTTCTAATGTTTGTTTGTGTATGAGTAGAAAGTCAAAAAGGGAGAGATTGTTAGGGTTAATGTGGTTAGTATTTGTGTTTAACTAAAAGTGCAGGAAAGATTTGATTTGTGTTAAAGACTCCAGAAGATTATTTGTGTTAAAGACTCCAGAAGATTATTGAGATAAAATGAAATTATGAAGAGATAAAATCAAATCAAGAAGTTGAAGTTGAGTCAAACTCCTTGGAGCTAAGTGATTTGGAAAGAGATAAATACAAAAGAGATAGAGATAGACACAAAGAGGATCTTGAGAAGATTAAATCAAATCTCAACAAATCAGATCAAAACCACGTCTTGACATCTATAAAAGGAGGAGCCTGGAACATGAAGAGAATACGCACAAAAAGAGAAAGAGCTTGAGAGAGTTTAGTCGTTTCTAAGAGTTTTTATTCTGGTGAGGGTCACTTGAGAAAACGTGAGTTGTCACTGAGGGGGAGCCCGAAAATCATAATTGTGGTAAACCTTTCAAGGAAGTGTGGAAACACTTGGGGTGCGTTTTGCTGATAGAATTTACGTTGTAAAGGGGAACAAATTCAGGGAAAGTTGTGTTCATGGGTTGGATTAAGCTCGAACAAAAAAGAGTTGTAATTCACGATCTTTACAAGTGAATAGAATCAGTGGATTGTTGAAGAGTGCGTATTCGTTAACTTTTTCATATACAACTGAATTGGTGCTGGCAAGATCGACAATCGATCAAGCTCGTAATGCATTCGAGGAGTAATACCGATAAATCCCTTCTGGCAACAGATGATGATCCGATATCCACATCAATCTGCACCAAGAGAGTTATTCAGAACTTCAATGAACTACTTAGATATCTGGCACTCGGGTTTCATATATGACTACATCCACATACATCTGCCTTTGACCACTGAAGAATATAAAATAATATATCTGAATTCTCGTCTTCACGTACATTTTTCGTTCTTACGAGGTACGACCAAAGCTGCGATAGCAACCATCATCACCACCTTCAAGTTGTGATTCCAATGCACAATGCTCTCTAGCTTAGACCATAGTGCATCACAAATCCCAAACTCTAGCGCTTGTACTTGATTTCTCCTTGAATTCGAATCGAGCAACACAGAAGAACGAAATGTAAAGAACACACAAGTATAACATGTTCGGATTCACTTCGAATCCTACTCATGCCCGGATGAGATTTGACAAATTCACTAGGACAATGGTGGAGATTTACACGACGATCTGATTCGCACACACACACGAACACAGTCGAAAAGAGAAAAGAAAAAATGAGAGAGAAATCTGAAAGAACCCAAAAAAGTTGCTGAGGTTGAAGACGAACTCTGTTTAAACCACCTGTAGCTCACCAACGACCATAACAACCTGCTCCGAAATGACCTTCGTGCCCCTTGGATTAATTTAGCTCACAAAACGTTGTGTTTACTTTAGCTCCGATTCAATCTCCAATCAATCTCCGGTTTTTCCTAAACCGAGGCAAGACCAGAACCCTCTGAACATTACAAAAGGTTCTCCATTGTTGGGTATCCTTAACACAAACCCTATATATATGTTTCAGGGTCTCGCCATTTATGAAGGAATGATACTTTCCCCGCCACATCCACCGGTGAGAGTAGATGCCGGACATTTTCTGGAAACTTTACACATATACAAAATCCATATATAGAAATATATCTACACACATGTTAACATGTACACGTATATACATATACAAACGCATAACACATGCATATCCACATATTTTTGTACAACATATATATACATTCATACACATACATATATTGATATGAATATATAAGTCTGTATATATATATGTATATATAAGTTTATATATATATATATATACGAATAAGCATGTACAGACCTTGGGGGTCCTATACCCCATATTACTTGGGTTCTATACCCCATTACTTTTATTAAAAAAAAATGATTTCATTGTAAATTATATAAATTTTAAATAAAAATTGTTAAATATCCCCATAATATAAATTTAAATTTGACTCAAATTATATTATTTATGCATGTATATATATATGTATAGATCTTTTTTTCAATTTCCGTCCTTTGGAAATCTTTTGTTGACGTGATATTTTTCCGCTAATGTGGGACAGTGAAATAGGATTTACTCACATCAAAATTTCGGTAAACCACATCAACTTCAATTGTGATATTCGGTTAGACAATTAACGTCAATAGCGGTAGTAAGGAAATTCAATCAATTTTTAGATAATTCATAATTTTCATAATATTTTTTTATCTAGTTTGTGTATTTATCACTTAATATTTAAGAAAATTTTATGCTGCTAAATAGAATGTTAAAAAATAACATATTGATGTATTTATACCGCAACTGAATATCCAAATTAAAGTCTGTTTCACTAAAATCTAGTTTGAAATGACATCAATTTCAATTTAAAAAGTCTAATATATTTTTCAGAAAATGAATTTAAGTCTATATATTTGCCCTAAATTAACGAATGCAAACCATAATGTATATATAAATTGATGAACACGGAAAATAATAATAACATTATTGTTATCCGCTAACCAAAAAAAATATTAACTCGCAAAAAAAAAACAATATTGTTATCTAGACTGCACACTACACCGATTCCGACGTCGAGCCGTCAGTTTTCGCTGTTCATCTTTCATCTTCCGTAACATTCCATTCAACGCACGTTTCCGAAAACCCTAACGGTGGCTTCTCTGATGTCCCTGCCGTGCTCTCCAAGTAATCTTCAGTGAACTTAATCATCGATTCCAGGTAATTGATCATCAAGTCTTCTTCCATCCATTCGTCTTCACGATCGTCCCACTTCATCTCTTCCTTACTTCTCTTCGGGACGCTCTGTTTCTTGGGATCAAAACTTCCACGCGGATACAAATCCGAGACGTTTAGCACATGCGTCGGCGTTTTCGGCCCGTCAGAGTTCTCGGCCCTCCCTTGATCCTCCTCTCGGCCAATACTTTGACCATCAGAAGTTTCGGACGTATCGAGACAAACCCACTCGAACTCTTCGAGCAAATCGTCCGAATGGTTGAACAAAACACGGAAATCGTGTCTAAACTGACAAAAACTCACAGATCCATTGACATGATATGTGTAGAGTCGAAGAAGGAAGTCGAATTTTCCGTTATGTTCGACATCTCGATCAAGCTCTTTCAGCTTCTCAAAGAAATTTATTATTCGTCCGGAGGTTTCCTTGTATTCCTCGCTTCCATTGTCCAAGTGGTCGATTTGACGATCTCGTTTTTCTCTCTCCTCGGACCCACGCGTCTCCCAGTGCCTTGGACGCTTAGGGTTTGCCATTCCACTTTTTCTCTCTTTCTATTGTACGGAGAACACAGTAGGGTTTATGAGAACAAACTAGTGTTTATATAAGAAAAGAAAAACCTTTTCCTTTCATGTTTAGGATTTTATTATATTCTAGTTGTGATGGGTTTCGTAAATTTTTATCAGCATCGAATTTCTCTTTTTCCTTTTCTTTTTAATCTTTTTTATACAAATAAAATTAAAAAAAATCTTTGTGGATAATAGTTGACCAATAATATCTCTTTGCGTTATATTTTCTAAAAACTAAGATTTTGGAAACGAAAGACAGTAAAACCCAACAGCAATATTATTCCATCAAAAACAGATTGATCTCATCAAGTAAAAAATATTCTACCGATCGTATCCGGAACGATCAAAAGATAAAACCCATGAATTTACACAACATCAGAATACTCAGGAATTACCTACTTTTGTGGTGGTTGAGTGGTAGACGTTTAAGGTGGCCAGATCGCAAAAAAAAAAAGCGATCGTTAGACATTCAAGGCGGCCGGTTCGACTCCACAAGCGGAGAGGAGGTGCGCAATTTAATTGCGGTACACAGACTACCTCCGAACCGCGGGAGATCGATGTAGTCGGATCGAAAGACCGGTGGATTTACTGGTTATCGAAAAAATGAATACTCAAGAATTATGAGCGAGTCAACTGGCGAAACGGACGAAAGAGGGAGACATAACGATGAACGGACCAAAACCCAATCTGAATTCAAGTTCTGCAAAAGCTTCGATCGGTCTGAAACTGATTCTTAGGCACGAAAAAGAGATTTTTTTTCATCAGGTGACTTTGATCGTCTTTAAAGAATACTCACGGATTATCGAACCCAGACCCACGTAATCCGAATTCCAATCTGACATTACAGTAATCAATAATCAATGTGATCACATCGCTCACCAAATACCAATTGTTTGGGTGTTAATTGTAACAAAACAAAGTACCGGACAACAGAAATAATTTTCTGGATTTAGGGGGCTTCTTTGGCGCGTAAATCAATTCCTCTAACGCGTAGGAGACGGCAGTAAGAGTAACGGTTGATGCAGACGTGGCACACCAACTTGTGGGTCCCAATTCTTGGGCTATTGAATTTTTATTTTTTTCAAGTAAAAGAACCAATGAGCCTAAAATAACAAACACTGTCAAAATTGTGAGCCCAATTTGCCGAAGGAATACGGCCCTTTGTAATGGCCCAATCTAAAGGCCTTTCGCTGTGTTTTTACTTTTTATTTTGTCGAAACTGATGCGTACCCAAATTGATATTAAAGCCGGAAAACGGATTTTCGAATATATTCTCGCATTTTTATTTTTATATGAAAGTGCACTATGCAATAAACCGCAGTCATAAGTCACTCAAGCACCTATGGAGACAAGCTATATATAATTAACCAAATGGATCACAAACCTCGGTCATTTCGGTTCGATTCTGAAAAATCGAACCGTAAATCTCAGTATTTTTTCCGAACTTTACTATTTAAAATTCTCAATCTATATGTTCTTATAGAACCGAATTTTCCGAAATCGAATCAAAATGAATTTTATAAAATTCCCGAAAATAGTTTTTTTTTAATCTAATTTTTTTTAACAAAAACCGAAACTAAACCGGAATAGAATGATATACAAACTATATTGAAAACGGAATCGAACTGGACCAAATAATATATAGTACTAATTTGGTATAAATTTTAGAATACTGAATAAACCGCGAACCGCTAAAATTCGAACCCGAAAACGCCTAGCCTAACGGGGGATATATCTAAAGTACCCTTTGACTGCTTTACGTACTTCTGCCAATACCCTTCAACAGGGGAAATAGCTGCAATACCCTTTGACTGCTATTTGGACTTCTCATACTACCCTCCAAACAAAAAATTAAACAAAAAACACTATTCACCATGACAAAAGACAATAAAATCCTCATATATTAATGAAAAGACAAAAAACCCTCTATTTCTTTCAATTTAAAAAATTCAAAAAAAAAAAAAATTAAAGTCACGTAACTTTATTTTTATTCTCCTCTCTCTCTCCTAACTTTATTCTTCTTCCACTTTCTCTCTCTTTATAAATCTTTTTCTTCTCTATCTCCTAACTCTCACGCTTTTAGCTCTCTCTCTCTTTCAAAACTTATAATCTTTTGCATTTTGTTTTATTTTCTGTTTAAATCTCCAGTTAGATTCAAGATTCGAAGAAGAAATGAAAACCGTGTGGAAATTGCAAGGTTAGACAAAAATATGGTAGGTTATAAACTTCAATTTCTTTTAGATTTGTTGGATTTTGAAATTTGTTGTTGTTGAGTTGAAGTGTGGTTTTGGAATTTGATCGATAGAAATTTTGGGTTTTGGGTTTTTCAAATTTTATTTAGCCACCAAAAATTGAGGAGATAGAAGAAGCAATGACGACATCGAAGAAATGACAAGTTCATGTTAATCTTCGTCACATTTTTCGAGCAAAAATAGGAACCTTATGGAGATTACGGAGTTAGATGAACACAAGGTAGATTAAAATTCAATTTATTTGCAAGTTTGTTTGATTTTGAGATGTGTTCTTGTTGAGTTGAAGTGTGGGTTGGGGATTTGAACGATAAAGCATTAGGGTTTTGGGTTTTTTTAAAATTTGGGGATTTCAAAATAGAATGTTGGTTTGTGGGTTTATGGATCAAATTGAGTGAAATGGTTGAGTTTCGGTCAAATAAGACAGTCATATAGGTCGCATCACGGTCACAGTGTTACAGGATCATATAGGTACGCATATATCACAATATACAATAGTCACGGGTCACATGGTCACAAGGTCACATGATCACATGATCACATAGTCACATGGTCACATGATCACAAGGTCACATGGTCACAATGTCACACGGTCACAGTTACAAGGGTCATATAGGTACGCCTATATCACAATATACAATAGTCACGAGTCACATGGTCACATGGTTACATGATCACATAGTTACATGGTCACATGGTCACAAGGTCACACGATTTCGATTGACTATATTGCATATAGAAAGGGGTGAAGAAACACTTCTTTTTTATTTGGAAGGGTATGAGGGGAATACAGATGGAAGGGTTCAGTTTTGGATACGACATCTGAAAACGAACCTGGTCACATGGTCACATAGTTACACGGTCTCATAGTCATATAGTTTTATAGTCATACAATCACATGGTCACAGTGTCACACAATGGTATTTAGAAAATATTATTGACATATATTATTTTATTTTGTAGCACATGGAAGAGATGATGTATGAACTCCACATCAGCATTATAAAGCAACACGTGACCTACATAGGATGCAACTATTTGACTTGTGATACTATGTTCATAGAGCTGATCAACGCATGAGTAGAATCGGAAGACATGACAACAGATATTTCAGAAGACGAAAGTGTAAATTTTTAATTTATTTCACTAAATTTATTTTGTTTATTTTGTTTTGAACCCTAACTATGATATGTTTTTCTTTATTTGGTAGTAGACTAAATTATGAACTCTTATATTTAGTTTTTTGTTTATTAGAAATCTGAATTTATTTATGTTTTATGTAAAATATGGGTCTAAATTATTGTATAAAAAATTTTAAACTTAAATTGATGAAGAAAAAAATAAAAGGTTAAAATAAAATTACGTCTTTTTCAATTATGAAATGAGTTAAATTGTCAAAATAGTCTCCACAAGAAATCTAGGTTGAATTGTCAAAGTGGTCCACACAATAGAATAAGAGAAAAATTATGGGTTGAAAATATTGTAGGTAAAAATTTGGGGTTAAAAAGTGGAAGGAAAAAAAATATAGGGTTAAGAGGGAAATTATATAGGGTTGAATATTCAAAATAGGTCTTATATTAAAATTAAAAATAGAAATAATGATTGTGGACCCTATGAAACATAAAAATCTGGAGGAATTCTGACTAGTTCTTCTTGTGGGTCTCACATCACATTTCGGTAATAATGAGTCACAGTCGGTCACAATCGATCAAAATAGATCCCATATTATAAAAAAAAAATCTGAACTTCTTAATGTTTTTTACAGAAAATTATAGGTTTAAAATGTTGTAGGTGAAAATTTGGGGTTAAAATTTGTGAAGAAAAAAAATTGGGGTTTAAATTTGGAAGGAAGAAAATTTGGAGCTAAAATTTGGATGAGAAAAAATTTGGGGTTAAAATTGAAATTGAAAAATTTTGGGAGGGAAAAAAGTTAGGGTAAAAATTTGGGAGGGAAAAAACTTGGGGTTAAAATTTGGGAGGAAAAAATTATAGGGTTAAAGAGGGGTTGAATATTCAAACTGGGCCCCACGAAACACAAAAATCTGGAAAAAATTCTGACTAGTTCTTCTGTGGACCCCACAACATATTTTGGTCACAATGGGTCACAGTCGATCACGACCTTCGATCCATGCGATTTTTGTCAATTTAATTGATCAACAACGTCACATATCTCTCGTAAGTCTATTTTATATTGTTTTGAACATTAAAATATGGTTTTTGCGATTTTTTGGTTTCAAAGTTGGTATTTCAAATGTGTTCCTATATGTTTCATAATGTTTTATGAGTATTTTTGACAAATTTGGTATATTTCTTCAACAATCCCCTTAAAATATTTTGAAATTCTCTCTCAAACAATATATATTTGATATATAGACTCTAATAAACTACCCCGAAACTTTAAAATTAAATTTTGGCCTATATTTATCAACACATTTCGGTCACGGGTCACAGTCGGTCATAGTGGTCACATAGTATAAAATTGCACTTCGGTCACATGGTCACATGCCGGTCACAATGGGTCACAACGTTGGTTCGTTTGAGTCAATTTATTTAGTGTGTAATACGAATCAGATATATGCAAAATTTCATCTTCAATAATACAACCTTAGTATGGTACAAATACAATATTATTTAAAGGTTTTAATACTACATTGTACAAACACATTACAACATCATTAACCACAGTTCTGAAAATCTTTCTCTCTCCTACCTTTTGCTATATGTTCTTTCTCTCTCTCTTCCAAAATCGATGAATCTTTACCCAAAATTTGGAGAAGTTGAATCTCTCGCTATCTATTAAACTCTCCTGCGATTCAAATAAGAAGTGACGTTGCAAACGAAAAAAAAGACTTCTACATCAGCCCAATAATCATCTTCATCGACATCTTCGGACGAGATCGAGAACCGAATACAAATTAATGAGTTAAACGATCATTGGGTGGGTTACTTCTTTTTTCTCAAGTTTGCTAGATTTTGAAATTTTTTTATGTTGACTTTAAGTGTGGGCATGAGGATTTGATGGATAGAAATGTAGGGTTATGTTTTCGAATTTTTTTGGATTTCAAAAGAAAATATTGGGATTGAAGTCAAATAATCGATTGTGATGTGAAATGGTTAAAATCGAGTTGATTTGAGTCACATAGATGTATGGATCGATATTTGGATGATGAATAATATGTTAATTTGGATCACACTCATATAGGTGATAGAGTTCGATGTAATTTATATCACATAATTGTATGATCACAAGGTGAAAAAGTCACATGTCACAGGCTGATTTAAGTTACGTGGTAACAGGTTACAGAGTGATTTGGGTGGCATCGTCACAGGTCACATGATCGGTTTAGTCATATGGTCACAGGTCACAAGTGACATGGTCACAAGTCACAAGTGACATGGTTACAGTTCACAGGATAGTAGGTCACATGGTCACAGGTGACTTGGTTATATGGTCTTAGGTCACTTGGTCACAAGTTTCACGGTGACTTGGTAACATATGATCACATGGTACTATGCTAATTTGGTCACATGGTACCATGTTACACGGTCACATGAGAGTTTATCCTATTTGGTCACATGGTCACATGTCACAAGTTACACAATCACATATATCATGTCACTCGGTCACACTGTACCATGTTCATTTGGTCACACATTACCATGTTCACTCGGTCACATGGTACCATGTTCACTCGGTCACATGGTACCATGTCACTCGGTCACATGGTACCATATCACACGGTCATATGGTGACATGATCCAGAATGTTGACATATTTTTTTTGTAGCACATTGAGGAGATAATATATGAAGTGCTCCAAGTTTATAACTGCTAATAAGGTGGTGGAAAAAATCCACTTGGGTATGCAAGAACAACATTAAAGTGGATTTCAATGAGAAGGTGCTCCAAGTTTATGATTGTCAATCAAGACTAAAGGAAAATGTGGAAAAGGTAGTTCAGAAGTTAAGTCATCTCATTCCCACGGTTTGTCTCCTTGCAACCGCCATATTTGTCAATGGAAGTGTTGAGAAGTAGACTAAAAAACTTATTTATGTTATGAACTTATTATTTTTTTTTGGGGAAAATGGCAAATAAATACATCAATTTGTTAATTTCTTACTCATAAATACATGAACTTGTAATCTTCCAACAAAATACATCAATTCGCAATTTTCTGGCAAATTAGTACACATACACTAACACCGTTAACTTTGTAACAGTTTCCGGTGAACAGTGCTGACGTGGCTCGCCGGATTTTCCACGTCAGCGTCACATGTCAAACATTTTTCCACGTCATTAAAAAATTAAAATTAAAATTAAATTCATTTAAAATAAAAATAATTTCAAAAAAAAATAAATTTTAAAATTTATAAAAATTACAAAATTACAAATTTGAAAAAATAAATTTTAAATTAAATTCAAAAAATTCAAAATTCAAATTTAAAAGAAATATTAAAAAAGTAAAACTTTAAATTTCAAAACTAAAATGTATACACATATATATACATAAATTTATATATATATATATATATAAATTTACAAAAATGTATATATATATATATATACATATTTATGTGTGTATATATGTTTATATATATTTATGTAAATTTATGTATATATGTGTGTATATATTTTAGTTTTGAAATTTAAAGTATTATTTTTTTAATATTTCTTTTTAAATTTTAATTTTGAATTTTTTTAATTTAATTTAAAATTTTATTTTTTCAAAATTTTTAATTTTGTAATTTTTATAAATTTTGATTTTTAATTTTTTTAAAATTATTTTTATTTTAAATGATTTTAATTTTAATTTTAATTTTTTAATGACATGGAAAAATGTTTGACATGTGGCGCTGACGTGGAAAATCCGGCGAGCCACGTCAGCACCGTTCACCGGAAACTGTTACAAAGTTAACGTTGTTAGTGTCTATGTACTAATTTGCCAGAAAATTGCGAATTGATGTATTTTGTTGGGAGATTACAAGTTCATGTATTTATGAGTAAGAAATTAACAAATTGATGTATTTATTTGCCATTTTCCCTTTTTTTTTGTTATGACCTTTTGTTTGTTTATTATAAATCTACATAATTTTATGTTATGATATTATGTTTTATGTTTATTTTATATCTGAACATATGGGATGAAAAATATTGGAAGGTAAAAATTTTAGGTTGAAAAATTTTGGAGGGAAAAAAATTTGGGTTAAAAAATATTGGATACTAAAAAATATGGGTTGAAAATATTGGGTCCCACCAAAATCAGGGAAGAATTGCCAACCGTAACTTTTTTGTACACTTGGATTATACTGGGCCCACCAGAAATATTACGGTTCAAACTGGGACCCACAATATTTCGGTCACAATGGGTCACAGTTGGTCACAAGGGTCGATTTAGTGGATTCTTTCAAATGAATCGATCTGATTGTCATCACATCTTCCATATGCACCATTTTGAACTATATTTAACTATAATAATTGAGTTATTCGAATTTTGTGTGCAAAAGTAGTTCTCACAAATGTGATACATTAGTGTTCATAGTCTTTTATGAAGAATTTTGACAATTTTGGTCTTTTTACATTACAAACTCATTTTAATGTTTTGTAATTTTGTCATCAACATAATATTTGTGTTTTTTATACCTTATAATAATAGACTAAAGCTTGAAAAGTACGTTTCCACATGTATTTACCTTCGTCACTTGGTCACAGGTCACATCCGGTCACAATGGTTACATAGTGTAAAATTGCACATTGGTCACATTGGTCACATGTTGGTCACATGGGACCCAACTACTACTCATATGAGATAAATTATTTATTGTTTTTTAATATGTAGAATGGAACCAAAGTATTATAATGCATTATTTTAATACATTATTATACAAAGGTCTTAATGTTTTAGTGTACAGATATAATATAACATTATTATACAATTTATATTTCTTTATTCATTCAAAATTAGGGTTTCTCTCAAACTTTGTTGATGTTGATATTCCTGTTGCGACGTGGATCCGCTTTCGGACTTCACTAGGACCTGAAAAGCGGTTTTGTTTAGGTCTTCCACTTTTTCGTTTGTCTTCCAATTTTTTTGTACCCCTCATAGCTTTACTTGATTCTGATACGGGTTTATAACTATGCAAGAGATTGTGTTTTCTTACACTCCAACATTTCGAATTTAAAATCAATGTCGTACGCAACTTCCAATTACAGCCGAATCTAGTAACTTCCAACACTCTTTGGTTTTTCATCACATTTCCTTCTCATTCATATTCTCTATTCTTATTCACTATCCATTTACCATCATACAAAAAATATACAATTGTCGATCTCTCATCTCGTCCGTCTATAATAGTTATAGAAAACATAAATACAAAATGCATATCAATTCGACTATTCTGGACACAGTGACCATATGACCATATGAATATAGTATCATGTGACCATTATTACCATTCCTCACTATTCTTATCTATGTGATCATATGAACATAGTACCATGTGATAATTATTACCATTCGACCATTTAATTTAAACTCATGTGACCATTATTATCAATCCGACTATTATGGAGATCATGTGATTGTGTGACCATGTGAATCTGGTACCATGTGACCATGTAAACCTGGTACTATGTGACCATATGAACATGGTACCATGTGACCATGTGAATCTGGTACCATCCAAATCAGATCTATGACAATAACATACAACAAATGACAACTTCACAAATATCACCAAATAGAAGAAAAGAAATGGAAAAAACACCATTCTTCATCAAAATAACACCCACAACCATCAATGTGTATGAAAAACAATAAGATTTTCGCAATTGATTATTTATTTCTAACCCTTCACTAATTTTTCACTGATTTTGTTTTGATTTCGAGCGATTTTGATGAAAAAATTAGGAGAGAGAGAAAGTGCAGGAGAGAGAGTGGTCAGATTCGATGAAAGAGAGTGGTAGGAGAGAGAAACTCAAAAAAAGAGGAGAGAAAAACCGAAAAGGAGAGGAGAGAGAAAAACCCTACATTTTAGAAGGGATATTTTTTTATTAAAATAATTATATAATATAATATATTAAAGTTATTTTAGTCATTATGTATCGAAGAGGTATAATAGAAGTTGGATTTATTTTTTTTTAGAAGGGTATGAGTGGATGTTGCCCCAGCCTAACTTCACGAATTGTTGCCAATTTTGAGTGACGTGGCACCGGGAGGTAGCGGAATTTGAATGAGCCGCCAGAAAACAGGAAACCGAAAAATACAAGCGACAAATTTATTGAATTCGGGAAATGAAAAAGGAAAGCAGACGAGTGATGCTACTGCTGCGACACCAATACATAAGTTTCAGCAAATACAGAGCTTTCACCAACGGTTTTCACTACAAAGCTTTTCACCTTTCTCCTCCAATTCTCTCTCTCTCTCTCTCTCTCTCTCTCTCTATATCCCCCTGCCAATTCCTGAGCAAACACGAGGCAGAAAAGATGGCAGCTTTGTCGTGTTTGATGGATGTGATGCGTCAACTATGAAGCTTACCTACGAATCCCAGAGGAAGAAGAAGACAACAAGATCGGTACCGAGATTCAGGCCTTCATCGTCAGGGTTCGTCCTCCTCCACGAACGTTCTTCTTCTGACACGACGCCTCCTAGAGCCGGATTCATCGTCCGAAGACAGATTGTCCCCATCGTTTCTAGACGACGGCCCGCTCTCTCCCTCGTAGCTTTCACCCCAAAGCCGAGTAGAGCGTCTCCTGGTTCCTATTTGCGACCTAGCTCTTGATGTACCTGACCAACTACTACTCCTCCGTGGGCTACTACTTGACCCCGGTCTGAACACCCGGATGAGGAAAAAGACGGTAAGCCACCCGCCGTCGTCGAAAGACAGAATCCCATGATCATCTTCTCTTTCTTCTCCACCGAAAGAAGATTGGAGAGTGCTGAGCAGGTCTCCCAAATCTCTCTGCCGTTCTAACCTCCTCCAACTCCGCTGCCTTTCCGGGTCGGCCTCTGATGGACGAGCTGTCGGGTGCTGAATCCTTGCGTGCTTTCTCAGATCAGAATAGGTGCCACTGAAATCGCACGTCTCGCAAGAACAGCTCCTTTTCTTCGAGTTCATGAAGCATCGAGCAGCCTCCTCAATGACCCACTCCTTTATTTGCCCACGGCATAGCGGGCATGTAAGCTCGGGCTTGGCTTTCTCCAGATCACCACTAGAACCTGTATCTGCTTCACTCCCACCTTCCCTCGGATTCACGTCGGTTAATTCAGGAGCTACATCCGGTACCGCAGTTGCTCCATCAGCTTCCTCTTGTTGGGTTGTTGATGATGTCGGTGTCTCTTTGAAAGATTTGCGGAATTGGTCCAAACAGTTAGAATGGCGGTAGCTAGTGTCGCACATGTATGGCCGGCAACCATTTTCGTAAGAAGAACATATGAGAAGGACGGCATTGTGAGGATGCTCCATGCAGACAGAGCACCGAGCATCTTCCCATTCCTTAATGTTCTCCTCGGTAGGTTTCGGAGAAGCATGAAGAGTACGGCTAGAATCACAACGCAACGGGGATCCTCTGTATCTGTCGTGAGATACGGAACGATCTCTCCTCTCTTTCGGCATTTCGAAGCTTTAAACAGCAGATGAAGTTGTGAGCCTCTTGCCTCGTCTTCGGGATGCAACTAAAGGGCTAAGTCTGCGAGAGTTAAAATTTCTCATAAGCTATTCGATTCAAAATGAAATCCTTAAAGCTAACAACCGTCAACCAATAAAAATGCTGCAAGAGGGTCTAGATTCAAAATAGGATCAAGATTCTAAAGTCAGCAAGATTTGTTAATAGATATCCATAAACCGATAGTTAAGACTAAATCACTCTCTTCACAAGATTAGTAAACTTGCCAAATTACAATCCGAAATCCTATTTCGATCAAGAACAGCATCACAAAAGCAGCTTAAGTTAATAAAACAAAACAAACATACAACCAAGGGAAGAGAAACATCGTAAACAAGGCACGTCTCGTAACATAAAACAGGAATTTACATGGGACAATATGGAGCAGAAGTAGAGACATCAGCCTACAACATTCAGGAAAATATCGACATGGGTTGATCTAGAGCCGATACAAGGAGCAAGACCAAAGGCAAATGAGTGAAATAAGTAAAATGAGCGCATTCAGTTCATGGGCAAAGCCATTTCCTTCAACATTAGCTCACGGGCTATATCGTATTCTCTCCGCCCGGGAATCCATCCGCCCGCCATGTCATCTATACCCCGAGTGATATATGATTGCATTGGAAAATCAAAGCTTTCGGATGTGTAATAGATTCACCTACCCACCGGGCAGGCCACCGATGACAATCTACAAACGGGGATTCTTTATTTTCCAAGTGAACCATGACAGGGATTCGATTCAACACGAAACCTCTGCCCGACCAAACAGCCCATCGACCTTTAAACTTTTAAATCATTTCCCATACCAAATGAAGTTTAGTAGAGACTCATTGACTTCATATCCAAAAAGCTTAGTCACCCAAAACTATTAAAACCGTATATAGGCGTTAATCAAAGGATCCTAAACTGGAAGCAAGTTCAAAGTTTCCAGCTTCTTAACCTCGAATTCACAGGTTCCTTAATCAATCAAATCTCAGCAAAAATTTCAAATCAATACCAGTTCACACAAGCAGAAAAATCAAAACCCAGATCAGAGAAACCCTATTGGAAACCGAAAATAGAGGAAACGGCAAGCAAATCCACCGACAAAAGATCCATTAAAAATCTCAACAACCGAAAGAAAAAGACAGAACAGAAACTGAGAAATTACGATTACCGAACAAGTTCAGGGAGGATCCAGAGACATGAAACTTTAGAATTCAGAGGTTGTAGAGAGGATCCTAAAGGGAAGCCCTAATTTCGGGCCTCCGACAAAGAGGAGAGGCGAGGAAGATGAGACAGCTTCTCGGAGACAAAGACGAAGGAGAAAATGTATTTAAAGGTGCGAAACGATGTGGCCGACTTCCTTTCGTTTATTCTGATTTTTTTTTAAATTTAAATATGTATTTTGTGTTTATATATATTTTCGTCATTTTGCTATTTTTTTTTTTTGAAAATTCGAATATTGATTAATTAAAGTGGTTTTGATTGATTCGTGATTATTATTTTGTCCAAACAGATCCAGTTTTAAATTTTAGTTGGAGAAAGCAAATAATATGATTGAAATTTTACGATATACAGACAAAATTTATATGAATTGCCGAAATTATATCCTAAATCTAACATGTGATGTTGTTGACTTGTAAGAATAAATGAAATTATTTTTGTAATAATTTATCGGGATTTATAATTTTCAAAATAGACAACAAAACTAGTCTTCCATAAACGAGGCAGTAAAATGGGAAAAATCTCGTAATATGTACCAACTTTACAAAATATACAAAACAATATACACATTTTTGACAAATAAATAAACTAAATATTAAAATATGACAAAAAATATATTAACTTTTAAAATTGAAAGAAATTTTCCATAAAGATTGAGATATTGAAAGTTGAGGTATTTTTATTTTGTTATATTTCAATATTTGACATATTTAAAAAATTGGTTTATTTATATGGGATTATCGCATAATAACTACCATAGGACCATAAACATTAATTTAGAATTTTTTTTTTATTAAATTCCAATTCCGCAGTTCGTAAAAATAGAAATAATAAAACAGTATAATCGTATATAACGTACCTCTAAATCGATTAAAGTTTTGGTGGAAACAATCCAATCAATATTTACATAGATATTTTACATTCAAATATTTAAAGTAAATAAATTTGTGAATTTTCTAAACCTTATTTTGTACGGAATTCGGGAAAATGTGTGTGTGTGTATATATATATATATATATATATATATGTGTGTGTGTGTGTGTGTGTGTGTGTGTATATATCAGATTGAACCGATTGGAGTGGAGAATTCAGTTTTTTAATGAAATTTATTTGATGGGAAAATAATATGGAAACTAGTTTAAATAATATCCCATCTGATTCGATTTACGTTTAGTTTTTGGTTCGGTGTATATTTAATTTTGAAAAAAAATCACATTTAAAATAATCTTCGGGGTTTTATCTGTTTTTATTTCGAGAAATTGTTGTACTTAAATCAAAACAAAATTAGTGGTTTTTTAATGTTGGATGATATTCAAATTGATTAGTTTTGTTTGCTTGTTTTTTTTTAAATTATATCCCCATTTTTTACTTTAATAAATTTTACCGTTACCAAAAAAATATATATCCCCACCACTGGTGGGCCACCAATTCATGGAGATGAGATCATGCAAGTGGAGAGATGGGTCAAAAAATGGTGAGGTCCATGGGCCAATAAAGATTTGGACATGTGATGTGAATTGTTAGGAATATTTTGTTCAGAAAATCAAAGAAATGAATCAGAAAAATATATAATTGATTTATTTTGAGACCCCTAATAATTGATTAAAATTCATATCCAATCAAAGCAATTGGATTTAAAGTAATTTAATGTAAACTAAATTAAAATTAAATATGAAGATACCCCAAAAAATGGAAAAAATATTTTTTTCAAAGTAGGTATTTTTATAATTATAATAACCGAATCTAAATAAAATGAACAGAATTTAAAAGGAATTAGAAAATCAATACAAAATTTATGAATCTAAAAACTAAATGCGAAAATAATAATATCGAATCATAAATAAAATCCTGAATATTCATGAAGGGTTAGGGAGGAGGATTAATCGGGATGAGGGAGGAGGATTATTTAGTGTTTAGAATTTTGGAGGAGATTAGAAAATATTTGGAAGAAGAAAGAACTTGAAGATTTAAGAAGAGGAATATTTTTTCTTAATCTTTCTTTGTTTTTCTTTCTTCAAATTTTCTTGATTTCAAACTCCATACAAACACATATATTTATACTACAAACCCACACCTAACTACATATCTAACTCACTTATTAAACACATTTTTACCTAATTTTCTTCCACACATATTCTACACATTTCTAACTCTCACCAAACTACAATTCCATCACATTTTCACACACTAACATATTAATCATATTTCACACACCTTTCTTATTAATCACATTTTTCATAATCATACCAAAATATTTATTTAATAGATTTTCTAAAATCAAGTTTAATTTTCAACACTCCCCCGTAAACTTGATTTTGGGGACTCCGAGCGCGCTCCTAATCCTTTCAAAATCTTCTCGTTTCAATGGCTTCGTAAAGATGTCTGCAATCTGATCATGAGACTTGATATACTGAAGTTCCACCTCCTTCTTTGCGATATACTCTCTAATATAATGATAACGGGTGTCAATGTGCTTGCTTCTATCATGGAAGACATGATTTTTCGCCAGTGCCAATGCTGATTTGTTGTCGACGTAGATTTTGGTGGGTTTATCTTGCACCAAGTTCACTGTCTTCAACAGATTTTAGAGCCGTATATCATGACACACACATGAGGTGGCGGCTACATATTCAGCTTCACATGTGAAAAGCGTCACTATGGGTTGCTTCTTCGACGACCAAGTAAAAACAGAGCCTCCAATGAAAAATACAAATCCAGTGGTGCTCTTCCGATCATCAACATCTCCAGCCCAATTACTGTCATTGTATCCATATAGCTCAAAACTGTTAGTTGATGAGTATGATAAACCAAGAGCGATGGTACCTTTGATGTATCGTAGGATCCTTTTTGTCATCTTCAAATGAGTTGTTGTCGGAGTCTCCATGTAACGACTGACAAGTCCAACTGCGAACAGAATGTCGGGTCTCGTGCAAGTCAGGTACCGAAGACTTCCAATCAGACTCTTGAAGATGGATCAACAGTGTCTCCCTCTTCATATCTTGATACTTTGGCACCACATTCTATTGGCGTACTTATCGGCTTGCAATTCTCCATGTTGAACTTCTTCAAAATCTCATTGGCATACCCTTCTTGATTTGGATTCCGAGATAATACGCCATCAACCCAATATAAGTTATCTCGAATTCTTTGGTCATTTGCCTCTTAAATTCCTCGAACAACAACGGATTATTCCCGGTGAAGATTAAATCATCCACATACAGGCACACAATCAACATATCTCCTCCTTGAATTTTGATTAGAGGGCATGCTCGTATGGACATCTGAAAAAATTGTTTTCAGTAAAATACATGTCAATGCGGATATTCCAAGCCCTCGGTGCTTGCTTCAATCCATATAGTACATTCTTCAATTTCAACACTTTGTCTTCTTTCCCTCAGACTTCATAACCAGATGGTTGTTGGATATAAACTTCTTCTTCAAGCACCCCATTAAGAAATGCCGACTTGTACATCCATTTGATGTATCTTCCACCTGTTTTGGGCTGCTAAAGAGATGACCAATCTTACAGTTTCAAGACTAGCTACAGGTGCAAATACTTCATCGTAGTCGATCCCTTCTCTTTGACTGTAACCTTTTGCCACCAGCCTTGCTTTGTATCTTTCGATCTCCCCTTTGGCATTCTTCTTTGCTTTGTATACCCATTTTACTCCGATCGCTTTGTGGTTTTTTGGAAGTGAGGTCAAATCCCATGTATCATTCTTCTCAATGGCCCTGATCTCTTCATCCATGGAATTCATCCACCTTTCATCTTGTACAGCTTCTTCAAAATTCTTAGGTTCACAGTCCGCAAAAAGGCAGAAAAGAGTAAGATCATCTTGTCTTTCAGTTGCCTCATATAGATCTTCAATGCTTCGGAATCGAGGTGTTCTTTCAGTTGAGCTTCCATCCGATGATGATGGCGATAATGGATCTTGCGACATTGTGGGTTCTTCAATCTCATTCCCCATTTGTTCTTCTATGTATGGAAGGAATGTATAGTCTTCATTGCGAGTGTTCCAGTCCCACTCTCCATCTTCATCAAAATCCACATCACGACTCACAATGGTTTTTCCAGTATTTGGGTTATGCAACTTGTATCCTTTTGAGTTTTGATCATAACCGATGAATAAATATTTTTCACTTTTATCATCAAGCTTTGATCTCTTCTCATCATGAATACGTGCATAGGTAATACTCCTAAATACTCGGAGGTGTGACACCTCTGGTTTTCTTCCGCTCCAAGCTTCTTGGGGTGTTTTTCCCATTACACTTCTGGATGGAGATCTATTTGATAAATACACTGCCATAGCCACAGCTTCTGCCTAGAATTCCTTTGGCATGTTCTTCGTCTTCAGCATGCTTCGTGCCATGTTAAGGATGGTCATGTTCTTCCTTCAGCGACTCCATTTTGTTGTGGCGTTCCTGGACATGTCAATGAACATCTAATACCATGATATGCACAAAAGTCATTGAATTCCTTGGAAGTGAACTCTCCACCTCGATTGGACCTTAACTCTTTAATTTTATAGCCACTTTGTCTCTCCACTATCGTCTTGAAATTCTTGAAAGTTGTAAATACCTCTGACTTTTGCTCCAAAAAATACACCCAAGTTTTTCTGCTGAAATCATCGATAAAGAGAATGATATACCTTTTCTTTCCAAATGAAGATGGTGTTGGGTTTCCTGGGATCTCAAGAACGAATCTAATTTCTAAGAGATCGGTTCTAGGGTTTGCGCACCGGGTGTAAAACACAAATTTTGATGAAACCCTAAAACCTATCATGCATGATCTTGTAGAAACGTTAGAACGCTTACCTCAATCGATCCGGGGCCTGTATCAATTGATGTGTTCGTTCGATCACGTAAGGCAGGAAGAATACCTCATCCTCTACACGTATCCACACGGCGGAAAGGATTCCAACGGTTGGAACTTGTCTGCTAGGACTGAAGAACACGTTCTTCTTTGCGCAAGGGTTTCGGGGATCTAACTCTTAGGGTTTCAACTCACAAAAACTCCCCAAAGGGCCTGAAAGTCGTGACAAGAGGTTGGGAGGCGTTCCCTAAAGTTAATCCCTCTTAAAACTCTAATTAGAGCGAGTTTAGGAAATCCCGACGTTTTGACCGATCGGTCCAGGCCTAGACCGATCGATCTGGAGCTTTTACGTGTGGACCGATCGGTCCATGATTCCGGACCGATCGGTCTGGAACATTTTTCGAACCGAGCAACATTTTGCACGTTACCTCTGGACCGACCGGTCCACGTGTCTGGACCGATCGGTTTGGGTTGGCTGGATCGATCGGTCCGGACCTTTTGGACCGGTCGGTCTGGCCTCCGCTCCACCGGGATTTTCTCATCTCTTCTTGCGCATTCATCCTTTCCTGTGTGTGTGACCCTGTAAGCTCATCCGATATAGCAGTATAACTCGAAATCTCTTATTTCGGCTACACAAGTCATAGGCGGTCTCTAGCAAGACACTATGACTACCTATCTCGAATAGAGTTTGTTCGTGATCCTACGAACGCCAGTGATGATTCCGGTTGATGATCCTTTTGTATCGCGATATCTTACGTCGAACATAAGGCATGGACAAGCCACCTTATCTGATTCGAGTGCTTTCTTGTTCACTGAGTTCGACTGTCTGAAATAGATGACGTTCGTCTATAGTGCGGCCACACATTTCTACAGTCTCGCTCACATGAGGGGCCTAGCGATATCTTTCTCTTTTACGACATGTACAAATCCCGTCTTGACTATCTACAATCCAGCACATGATTTGTTTCGTACCTGATACATGCTTTTATAGTCCTCCTGTTACGCAGGACGTTTGACGTATTCAAAGTACGCAACTCCTCATGTTGGATTCCGAGATATCTCAGGTCTTAGGATCCAATCATGGAACCGTCATATGAGATTCAAGTCATGACGCAAGTCCATGTGACAATCTCATGCGGGTCAATCCAATATTCCGTTCTCCAACGAATACCTATGATCGTGATCGTATCCAATACCTATGATCATCTATATGATCATCAATCATACATCATACTAGTCTTAGTATATCATTATTCCCACAATGATACATGACTAGGGAGTTTAGTATTATTCATAAAATACAGTGGATTTCATAACATATCAAGTATGCACAATACGTAATGAAACAAACACTCATCCATAAACTAATAGAAAGTGTCAATACATCAAATGTATCTAAATAAAGCTCGCATAACAGTACATCATAGAGCACTAAACCAACAATGTGACACCCGTAACCCGTGTACAGTATACGGGCTGTGCCACATGGACGATATAAAATAAAATAATAAGTCGAGGAAGCAAAATCACGAAATCCAAAAAAAAAACATTGTTAATCAAACCAGAGTAAGGAGCGGAAAATACAAGCGATCAGTATCGCAAAGCAACACATGTCCGAAAAGTCATAACACAGCCGTACAAAATGCGGAAATACGAGTCCCGAGGTTCAAAATAAAATCCCGTACATGATGTTGCTTCTCTCAGGTCGTCGTCGTCCGTGCGCTAGGCGTAATCCTCGTGATCTAAAAAAAATGTAAAACCACGAGGACTAAGCACAACTGCTTAGTGAGTAGCCCGGGTTGAACCCGGTAAACCCGTTCTCAGCGAGAACGGTGTTAGAACGATGATTCACAATCACATGCAACAATAGTAACATGCATTATCATATAACGTGCATCACACATATAATAACAATCACAATCACACCCACATGGAGTCCACCATTGGGCTAGCCATAAACCCTAGTCAAGTCAACATGACTAGGTGCGCATCACACGCCCGTCACTCGCGTGACGTTGGCCATCGCATCACACGACAATATCGCCTCAAGCGCTTGTCACGTCACGTGACTACCGATGTCAAGTCCATGACACAACGGAAAAGTAAACACACCCGTATGGAGTCCACCAAAAGGTCCAACCATATACCCTAGTCAAGTCCATGACTAGGGGCGCCTCCACGTCCGTCAAGTCCATGACGTTGGCCGTGTCAAGTCAGCATGACACAATCGATCATATCACCCGTATGCAGTCCACCATAGGGTTCCAGCCATATACCCTAGTCAAGTCCATGACTAGGAGCGTGTAACACGTCCGTCAAGTCCATGACGTTGGCTGTCGTGTCGCACACGACTAATCGCGTCTCAAACGCCCGTCAAGTCCATGACGGTGATGGTTGCGTCCTCAACCATCCACAAACACAATCATGCTTGACTCGTACGCACGCGCAAGCTACACACATGGCACACATCATGTATATATCCCCCAGTACAATCACACGTATCACGGTATTCGGTCCCTTACCGATCTACCGCTTAACGCCATGCAAACTACCCCGTATAATCACGCAACGAGTCACTCGAATCGTTGTATCGCACATCTCACGCACACGGGATTCGAAACTCATCCGAAAAAGGGTTCCGTACTCTAGAACGGTCGGTCCAGGGTGTGGACCGGTCGGTCCAGGGGTCCCATGCTGTCCCGGGGCCTCTCGGGACAATTTTTTTTGAGGTCTGGAACGCAGACCGTTCGGTCTGGGGATGCCAGACCGTCCGGTCTGGGTCACTCAGACCATCCGGTCTGCAGAAACACACCGTCCGTTCCAGCTCTGTTCTCTCTCGCGAAACAGTTTTCTGCTCCGACTTCGTTTGGCCATATCTCACTCATTTCTCCACCAAATTACGTGCCGTTTGTTGCTAAATGTTCATTGAAATGTCCTCTATCTAATACAAGCAACAAACCATCGAAATAACACAATCACATCGACGAAAACGAGCTCAAACAGATGCAACTCGAGCCACTCACCTCTGTTTCGGCTCAGATCTGGTTTTGGCCGGATTTCGAGGTGTTTTCCGATCTGTTTCTTGCCGGAAACCTCTTCTAGACACTCTAGGCATGTCCCCCTTCGTGTTCTCGAGCTTCCCTTGCGTCGATTCTCCCTGGTTTTTGCCCCTTTCTCTCTGTTTCTCCTCTCCCTCTCTTTTCTCTGATTTTGTCCGAAAATCGTGAAACCCCTGCCTTGGGAGAGGTTTATGCTGCGAGAGGGAGGTCGAATGGGCTCAAGCCCAGGCCCAAGGTCGAGCCTGCATCACCCTGAACAGATTGGTCGGCGACTTGACGCCGGTGGGGTCTGGGAACGCAGAGAAATACGTGTTCCATGGCAGCAAGTTGGGCACTTGCGTTCTGCCCAGCAGACCGTCCGTTCTGGGCCTGGAATGGACGGTCTGGGCCTAGTTTCGACCCAGCTCCTAGCTCGTTCGTGGTCCGTCCGTTCCGCCGTACGTAGTCCGTCCATTCTACGTCGTGTGGTCCGTCCGTTATGAGGTTTCTGGTCCGTCCCGACTGACTTCGATTGCTCCGTTCTCACTCGTTTCTTATCCGAATTGAGCCCCGTTTGTTTCTACACCTTCCTTGGAACGTCATCTTTCATGTCTAATCAATAGATTATTGAAAACTCATGTTTACACGAGGAGGCACAACTCGAAACGTCTGTACCTCGAATAAACCGTGAATTCCGAATTTCCAGGTTCTACTCAGTTTTCTTTTGTTCATAACTTTCTCGTTTCCTAGTCAAATCGAGTGCCGTTTTTTTTCTAGATCTTCGTTGAAATATTCTCTATGTTTTTAGTCTTGTTTTACCTTCCTTTTATTCCCGAAATTAATTTAAATAATTCGTACGGGAATCGGGGTATTACAAACAATCTCCCAGTTGCTCTAATCATGGACCGCTAAACATCTAATGCCCATATCCCTAACATGACCCTCATGTTTCGACGAAGGGAGAGGCTTCGTCAACGGATCGACCATGTTGTCCTTCGTCGACACTCTGCAAATGTGCATGTCTCCTCTGTCTATGATCTCCCTGATAAGGTGAAATCGTCTGAGTATGTGTTTGGATCGTTGATGAGACCATCCAATTCCCCCAAGTATCTCCGCACGCAGCCGAGCTTGGATTCCCTCTATAACACTCCCATCTGAATTTAGTTTCATGACATTAGGAGGCGGAAAGTCCCAAGAAATTTCTCAAGCAGAAAACATAGCCAGACTGCGATCTGTAGTCATCCGGGTCTGACTGGAAACTAGCATCGTGTTGGTTGTAATGCTCTACGATGATCTGTGATATGACATTTTGACTATGTATTGATTCATTGGTTTATGAATGCATTACTTTTCCCGTTATATGATTAGCATGTTTGTTATATTACGGTAAATATCCTTGAATCATTGCAGATGATTCTAAACTCCCTGGTCAGTTATCATTGTGGGAACAATGATGAATTAAGACCAGCATGATGTGTGATAGATGATTATGATCATGTGCATTGGATGCAAATCACAATCATGGGTTCTCGTTTGGAACGAGTTACTGGATGACCCGCATGAGATTGTCACATGGACATGAGTCATGACTTGAATCTCATACAGCGGTTCGTTCTTGGATCCTCAGACCTGAGATGTCTAGAATATCTGATATGAGGAGTGATGTGGCTTGACTGCGTCAAACGTCGTCTTTAACCGGATGATCATAACGGTGTTGCTCAGATACGTTCACGAATCATATGCAGATAGTAGACATGCAATACGGGACTTGTCACCTCCTACGCAGGAGAGATGTCGCTGGGCCCCTCGTGGAAATCGGACTGTGAAAATGCGTGGCCACGCTATAGATGAATGTACATCTATTTTATCAGTCGGTTTGCCTAGACGAGTAAGCGGTTGAACTAGAAGGGTGGCTCATACCATGCCCTTGTTCAACATACGACATCATGAGACAAAGGATCAGAACTCGAACCATTGCTGGCTTTGTTAGATCACCTCTAACTCTATTCTAGGTGGGTGATCATGGCGTTTGCTAGAGGCTAACTATGACTTGTGGTTCGGGAAAGGGTTTCCGAAACCACTACCACTTCGAATGGGCCTACAGGATCACACACC
>NW_010965625.1:1184732-1186753 GCF_000463585.1 Tarenaya hassleriana
CCGGGGTCCTATCTCGCTCTCATCCCCACTATGGATTTCGGGGCTATGTTCTCGGTTTGGTATAGGACGGGCAATGGGTTCTCGGTTACGATATGTGGTTTCTCGAGCGGGTTGGTTTTGCGGTCGGGATTCTTCTAGCCTAGCTATTCGATCCATCATTTGTTGGAGGGCTCGAAATACTTCGGTGTTACTAGAAGACCCTACGTTCTCACCCTCGTTGGTGGCGTCGTTGGCACTCATGTTTCGCTCAAATCGCGCACAATGCAAATAACACGCAAAACACTCAAATGGATCCACAATCAACGTGCAATTGCGGCAATGATAGACAAGTAATCACACAATCACGCAACGTGCAATCCGTACGTATATTCTTACTCACGTGCAGGGGTACACAATCAACGTGCCAAACAGGAAACGTACTAACACGACAATACAACGTACATGCAGAATTTTGTAGCAATGTGCGAAGCAACCGATAATGATTAGACAAGCGGTTGTTGTTTCATTTCGATTTCATTTAAATATCCAATCCGAAAATTGTTTCAAAACGAATTGTCGATACTTCTAATTTTGTGTGTTGCTGTACCAGGTTTGAACCGAGAGTTTGAGCAAGGATTCGCGAGCCCAAAATCCTCACAACCCCACGGTGAATTCGCTCCTTGACTCTTGATCGATTGCACGTTGTGATTGTTGAATCGTTATTGTATACGTGTTTATTTGTCTTCCGATATTTTCAGGATTGTGTGTGCCGGTTGTGTGAGTTGTGTACGTGAATCTCCTGTACGTTCGTGTGTAAGTTGTCTGAGTAAACGTGTGCTGAATTGCGTTGGTTCATTCGCTTGTCTAATCGTTATCGGTTGCCTCGCACATTGCTACAAAATTTTGCATGCACGTTGTATTGTCATGTTAGTACGTTTCCTGTTTGGCACGTTGATTGTGTACCCCTGCACGTGAGTAAGAATATACGTACGGATTGCACGTTGCGTGATTGTGTGATTACTTGTCTATCATTTCCGCATTTGCACGTTGATTGTGGATCCATTTGAGTGTGTTGTTCGTTATTTGCATTGTGCGAGATTTGAGCGAAACATGAGTGCCAACGACGCCACCAACGAGGGTGAGAATGTAGGGTCTTCTAGTAACACCGAGGTATTCCGAGCCCTCCAACAAATGATGGATCGAATAGCTAGGCTAGAAGAATCCCGGCCACAAAACCCACCCGTTCGGGAAACCATCCATCATAACCGAGAACCCGTTGCCCGTCCTATACCAAACCGAGAACATAGCCCCGAAATCCATAGTGGGGATGAGAGCGAGATAGGACCCCGGCGGAGGCAGCGAGAGAGAGCTGTAGAAAACCTAAGAGACCGTGACCCGTACCCTAGACATGAAGCCCCTAGGAACCGTGAGAGATTAACCGAGGAAGGGACGGATTACGATGAACCCCCTAGAGCCTATAGACACCGAGATAGGATAGATGCCGAGGGTTCCGACTACGATGAGCCACCTAGGAGACGAGCCCAACCAAGACCGAGAGTTAGGGCCAACCGTAGGCGAGAGGCCAACGATGACTTGGACGATCCTTATCTAGAACAGCCCCGTGTTTATCGCGGATCAACCGAGCTCAAGCTCAAGCCTCCCCTCTTCCTAGGTAAAGTAGATCCCGAGGCGTATCTCGATTGGGAGCGACGGATGGATAACATTTTCGAGTGTTATTCCTATTCGGAGCGTAAGAAGGTGCAATATGCTGCCGCCCAATTGGCCGAAAACGCCCTCACTTGGTGGGATCGTGAGGTTAATGAGCTAGGCGAGGCCATTACGCTCAGGTCGAAACGTGGCGTGAGATGAAAAATCTCATGCGAAAGCGTTTCGTACCCCCTCATTTCCATAGAGATCTTCAACGAAGGTATAGGCGTCTAGCGCAAGGATCTAGATCGGTTGACGAATATTACGAGGAGTTCGAACGTATTAGGAGCCGACTAGAGCTAGACGAGGACGAAGAAACGGTTATGGCACAGTTC
>NW_010965625.1:1190817-1192044 GCF_000463585.1 Tarenaya hassleriana
GCAAGTCCAAGCTGAACCCTCGAGCTGACGGACCATTCCGCATAAGTGAGAAGATCAACGACAACGCCTACCGTCTTGAGCTACCAGGTGAGTATACTGTATCTAATGCTTTTAACGTTACTGACTTATCTCGTTTTGATGCAGGTTACGATATTTCGGGGACGAAATCTTCTCAAGGGGGAGGGCATGATGAGGACATCGGACCTAGCAGCTTGGAGGAGGACGGGAGCATAACGGAAGGAGCTCTTGAAGACGGGAGCTTAACGGAAGGAGCTCTTGAGGACGGGAGCTTAACGGGAAGAGCTCTTGAGGACGTTGAAGACTTGGCCCATCAGGCGTCAAGACTCTTGCCGGATGATCATAACATCACACGATCATTCGAAGCCGCGGGAACGGGACTTGACATGCACAATGCGAAGGCTCCCCGAGCAAACCCTAGAGCCGAGCCACCATTAACTCGTGCTAGAGCTCGAGCACTTCGTATCACGCTAACCAAGGCTGTCACTCAAGTTCTCGACGGATTCCGGAATAACGATAACAATGGCGCATCCCTATTCGGACAAGAAGTGACCCGGAACGTCTTCAGCATTAAGTCCGAATTAGCTAAGGCCTAGGACATGACTTTAGGCCAGTCTTCGGCCCAAGAGGGAGGCCCACGATCCAGCCCATGTGCAGCCCAAAGGAAGGAGCTTTCCCAACAACTCTTTATCTCATTTATTGCTAAACCCATGCATGTAAACTTAGCATTAATTATGTTTACTTCTTTTAAAAAGGAGGCTTGATGATGCGTCGAAACAGGGATGAAAACCCTAGTTTACGGGACCCAAAACCGAGATCCGAAGTCTGTCTATCGCATGGACTGATCGGTCT
Organism: Tarenaya hassleriana; assembly: GCF_000463585.1. Classification (NCBI taxonomy): domain Eukaryota; kingdom Viridiplantae; phylum Streptophyta; class Magnoliopsida; order Brassicales; family Cleomaceae; genus Tarenaya; species Tarenaya hassleriana. The sequence goes on from NW_010965625.1 coordinate 1,191,688, forward strand.
AGAGTGTAGACCGATCGGTCTACGCATGACGGCGCTTATTCTTTTAGGTCAAAATTAGGTCAAACCGACTGGTCCAAGGGTTGGACCGACCGGTCTGGACCGATGACCAGAAGAGAATTTCGGATTACGTTCGACAGACCGTCCGGTCTGGTATTTGGACCGTCCGGTCTGGGTCTGATGGAATGTTCGGTCTTCAGGGTCGGTCTGCATTCGGTCATCCGTTCCAGAAGGTCTGGAACGGACGGTCCACGGATGGCAGACCGTCCATTCCATGACGATCGGGAACGAACGAACCATTAGAGGCAGACCGTCCGTTCTGGCTTGCTAGAACGGACGGTCCACGTGCTCTTCTGGACC
>NW_010965625.1:1193131-1195125 GCF_000463585.1 Tarenaya hassleriana
CTTTTTCTGTAGTATATATTTGTTGCAGGAATCTGGTTAATCTCACCATGCGATCTATCCTTATGAAGGATAAGCCTCTGACCAAGGCTTCTGGATCGATCATTGATGCTTATTGGAAGCATGAGGATGATGATCTGGACGCGTCCAGTTTGATGCTTGGAAAGATGTCTTCGGAATTGCGTGAGCAATTAGTTGACATGGACAATTCATTGATGGTTGATCAGTTGAATATGTCATTCCAAGAGAAAGCTAGGAGCCAAGGGAAGAATGATATGGTGGTTGTTGGAAAGAGTTCCAGCAACAGGAAGCGTTCCAAAGGTAAGGGCAAAAGGAAATTGACAAGTGTTGTCACTAAGCCGAAGCCCAAACCCAAGAAGGAAGAATGTTATTTCTGTCATGCTTTTGGGCATTGGTATAGAAATTGCAGACTCTACCTGGAAGATCAAAGGAAGAAGAAGCTTGCAGAAGCTTCAACTTCTGGTATCTTCGTTATAGATGCCAACTTGTGTACTTCTTCATCATGGGTATTAGATACCGGATGTGCCTCGCACATTTGTGCAAATGTGCAGGGACTGCGGGGAAGTAGACAATTGGCGAAGGGAGAAGTAGATCTCCGCGTCGGGAATGGAGCAAAAGTTGCTGCATTGACCGTCGGGACTTACGATCTGACTTTACCTTCAGGCCTTGTGTTGGAGTTACATGATTGTTATTTTGTACCTGCTATTGTTATTTTGTACCTGCCATCAGTAGGAACATCATATCGATTTCATGCTTAGACTCAGATGGTTTCAGATTTGTTATTGAGAATAAATGTCTGTCCATTTATAGAGGCGATTTATTCTATGGTAAGGGTTACCAGTTTAATGGCCTTTATGTTTTGGAAGATGAACCATCTGGACACAGGTCGATCTATAATGTTAGTACCAAGCGGTTTAAGCCGAACGACTTAAATCCGACCTATCTCTGGCATTGTCGACTTGGTCACATCAATGAGAAACGCATTGCGAAGCTTCATTCTGATGGACTTCTTGATTCTTTTGATTATGAGTCAATTGAATCGTGCGATTCTTGTTTGATGGGCAAGATGACAAAATATCCTTTTTCTAGAAAAGGAGAACGGGCTAGAGAGTTGCTAGAACTCATACATAGTGAGTATGCGGTCCTATGAGCTCGCCCGCTGGAGGAGGTTATCTGTACTTTGTTACATTTACTGATGATTTCAGTAGGTACGGTTATGTCTACTTGATGAGACATAAGTCTGAAACGCTTGAATTATTCAAGACTTTCAGAAACGAGGTGCAGAACCAACTTGGCAAGACGATCAAGTTGCTTCGATCTGATCGAGGTGGCGAGTATATGAGCCAAGAGTTCACTGACTATCTGGCAGATTGTGGGATTGTCTCACAGTTGACTCCACCTGGAACGCGACAGTGGAATGACATGTCCGAGAGGAGGAACCGAACCTTATTAGATATGGTACGGTCTATGATGAGTCAGGTCGATCTTCCTAAATCCTTTTGGGGTTACGCCTTGGAAACAGCAGCGCTTATACTGAACAACTGTACAACAAAGTCAGTTCAGAAGACTCCATATGAGATATGGACTGGGAAGCGTCCCAGGTTAGCATTCATGAAGATTTCACTACAAAAAAAATGGTCATTTCCAACGGGTAAATCCGTTGGAAATGGCCAAATTTCCGTTAGAAATTAACGTTTCCAACGGATTTCCAACGGATTTATCTGTTGGAATTTCGTCGTTAGAAATCGGTGTCCGTTGGAAAACCATTGGAATTTTCAACGGAATTGCAACGAATTTTTCCGTTTGAAATTTCCAACGGATTTCCAACCGGCATCCGTTGGAATTTTCCAACGGATTTCCAACCGCCATTTCGGTTGGAAAATTCCAACGGAATTTTCAACCGCAATCCGTTGGAATTTTCCAACGGAATTTCCAACCGATATCCGTTGGAATTTTCCAACGGAATTTTCAACCGC
>NW_010965625.1:1195147-1199659 GCF_000463585.1 Tarenaya hassleriana
AGTTGGTTCTGTACCTCGTTTCTGAAAATCTTGAACAATTCAAGCGTTTCAGACTTATGTCTCATCAAGTAGACATAACCGTACCTACTGAAATCATCAGTAAACGTAACAAAGTACAGATAACCTTCTCTAGCGGGAGAGCTCATAGGACCGCATTCATCACTATGTATGAGTTCTAGCAACTCTGTAGCCCGTTCTCCTTTTCTAGAAAAATGAGATTTTGTCATCTTGCCCATCAAACAAGAATCGCACGATTCAATTGACTCATAATCAAAAGAATCAAGAAGTCCATCAGAATGAAGCTTCGCAATGCGTTTCTCGTTGATATGGCCAAGTCGACAATGCCAGAGATAGGTCGGGTTTAAGTCGTTCGGCTTAAACCGCTTGGTACTAACATTATAGATCGACCTGTGTCCAGATGGTTCATCTTCCAAAACATAAAGACCTTTAAACTGGTAACCCTTACCATAGAATAAATCGCCTCTATAAATGGACAGACATTTGTTCTGAATAACAAACCTGAAACCATCAGAGTCTAAACATGAAATCGATATGATGTTCAGGTTACCAGTTTAATGGCCTTTATATTTTGGAAGATGAACCATCTGGATACAGGTCGATCTATAATGTTAGTACCAAGCGGTTTAAGCCGAACGACTTAAATCCGACCTATCTCTGGCATTGTCGACTTGGTCACATCAATGAGAAACGCATTGCGAAGCTTCATTCTGATGGACTTCTTGATTCTTTTGATTATGAGTCAATTGAATCGTGCGATTCTTGTTTGATGGGCAAGATGACAAAATCTCCTTTTTCTGGAAAAGGAGAACGGGCTACAGAGTTGCTAGAACTCATACATAGTGATGTATGCGGTCCTATGAGCTCTCCCGCTAGAGGAGGTTATCTGTACTTTGTTACGTTTACTGATGATTTCAGTAGGTACGGTTATGTCTACTTGATGAGACATAAGTCTGAAACGCTTGAATTGTTCAAGATTTTCAGAAATGAGGTACAGAACCAACTTGGCAAGACGATCAAGTTGCTTCGATCTGATCGAGGTGGCGAGTATATGAGCCAAGAGTTCACTGACTATCTGGCAGATTGTGGGATTGTCTCACAGCTGACTCCACCTGGAACGCCACAATGGAATGGCGTTTCCGAGAGGAGGAACCGAACCTTATTGGATATGGTACGGTCTATGATGAGTCAGGTCGATCTTCCTAAATCCTTCTGGGGATATGCTTTGGAAACGGCAGCGCTTATACTGAACAACTGTCCAACAAAGTCGGTTCAGAAGACTCCATATGAGATATGGACTGGGAAGCGTCCCAGGTTAGCATTCATGAAGATTTGGGGATGTGACGTTTACGTGAAACGTCTTGCTTCTGATAAGCTATCCGCCAAGTCTGATAAATGCATATTTGTGGGTTACCCTAAGGAAACTAAAGGGTACTGGTTCTGCAACCCATCTGAGAACAAAGTGTTTGTTGCTCGGAATGGATCTTTCTTGGAGAGAGAGTTCGTCTCCAAGAGAGTCAGTGGGAGTAGAATAGATCTCGAAGAAGTTCGAGAACCACAAATAGTCGAGGAACCGAGTGAACAGGGCGAATCAGTTCAACCTGTGTCACAAGTTGTTGAGACAGTACCTCCTAGTGAACTTCGGAGATCTGGTAGAATTCGCCAAGAGCCTACAAGATACGGATTTCTTGTGACTGGAACCGACGAACTCATGTTGTTAGAACATGATGAGCCTACGTCGTATTCAGAGGCTGTGGCGAGTTCCGATTCCGAGAAATGGCACCAGGCCATGGAGTCTGAGATGCAGTCCATGTACGACAACAAAGTGTGGACTTTAGTCGACTCATTCGATGGTATTAAGACCATTGGATGTAAGTGGGTTTTAAAGAAGAAAACCAACATGGATGGTATCGTGCATACCTATAAGGCACGACTCGTCGCGAAAGGGTTTCGGCAGATTCATGGTATAGACTATGATGAAACCTTTTCACCAGTTGTGATGCTTAAATCCATACGGATTGTGCTGGCTATAGTTGCGTATTATGACTATGAGATATGGCATATGGACGTCAAGACCGCATTCCTTAACGGGAATTTGCTCGAGGATGTGTACATGACACAGCCCGAGGGTTTTGTCGATCCTAAGAGTCCGAGGAAGGTGTGTAAGCTTCAGAGATCCATTTATGGACTGAAGCAGGCTTCGAGGAGCTGGAATCTTCGATTTGACGAGGCAGTCAAAACGTTTGGCTTCCTGCAAAACGAAGATGAGCCATGTGTTTACAAGAAGGTCAGTGGGAGCGCAGTGGTCTTCCTTGTACTTTATGTGGATGATATATTGCTCATCGGAAATGACATTCCTACCTTGCAAGGAGTAAAATCCTGGCTAGGATCGGTCTTTTCGATGAAGGACTTAGGAGAAGCCGCCTATATTCTAGGAATCAAGATCTATAGAGATAGATCGAGAAGGCTTCTTGGTCTAAGTCAGAGTACATACATTGACAAGGTCTTGAATCGGTTCAAGATGCAAGACTCCAAGAGGGGTGCCTTGCCAATGGGACATGACGTGGCTCTTAGCAAGACTCAGTGTCCAAGGACACAGGATGAGCAAGAGCGCATGAGTAGGATTCCATATGCCTCGGCAATTGGATCCATCATGTACGCCATGTTATGTACTCGTCCGGATGTATCATATGCATTGAGTATGACTAGTAGATATCAGTCTACACCAGGTGAGGCTCACTGGATTGCGGTCAAGAACGTCCTTAAGTACTTGAGAAGGACTAAGGATTTGTTCTTGGTATATGGCGGATTGGAAGACGAGCTCGCTATAAAGGGTTATACCGATGCTAGTTTCCAAACCGACAGAGATGACTTCAGATCGCAGTCAGGTTACGTTTTCTGCCTAAACGGTGGGGCTATTAGTTGGAAGAGTTCCAAACAGCCAACCGTTGCAGATTCGACTACAGAAGCCGAGTACATAGCAGCATCGGATGCAGCTAAAGAAGCTGTTTGGATCAGGAAATTTGTGGGAGACCTGGGGGTCATTCCTAGCGTTGCAGATCCCATTGAGTTGTATTGTGACAATAATAGTGCGATCGCAGAAGCAAAGGAACCCCGGTCACACCAGAGATCCAAACACATACTCAGGCGATTTCACTTGATCAGAGAAATCATCGAAGAGGAGACGTGAAGATAAGCAAAGTGTCGACAGATGATAATATTGCCGACCCGTTGACGAAGCCTCTCCCTTCGTCAAAGCATGATGGTCATGTTTGGGGTATGGGGATTAGATGCTTGTAGGATAGATCATAGAGCATAGTGGGAGATTGTTGGTTGTAATGCTCTACGATGATCCGTGATATGACATTTTGACTATGTATTGATTCATTGGTTTATGAATGCATTACTTTTCCCGTTATATGATTAGCATGTTTGTTATATTACGGTAAATATCTTTGAATCATTGCAGATGATTCTAAACTCCCTGGTCAGTTATCATTGTGGGAACAATGATGAATTAAGACCAGCATGATGTGTGATAGATGATTATGATCATATGCATTAGATGCAAATCACAATCATGGGTTCTCGTTTGGAACGAGTTACTGGATGACCCGCATGAGATTGTCACATGGACATGAGTCATGACTTGAATCTCATACAGCGGTTCGTTCTTGGATCCTCAGACCTGAGATGTCTAGAGTATCTGATATGAGGAGTGACGTGTCTTGACTGCGTCAAACGTCGTCTTTAACCGGATGATCATAACGGCATTGCTCAGATACGTTCACGAATCATATGCAGATAGTAGACATGCAATACGGGACTTGTCACCTCCTACGCAGGAGAGATGTCGCTGGGCCCCTCGTGGAAATCGGACTGTGAAAATGCGTGGCCACGCTATAGATGAACGTACATCTATTTTATCAGTCGGTTTGCCTAGACGAGTAAGCGGTTGAACTAGAAGGATGGCTCATACCATGCCCTTGTTCAACATACGACATCGTGAGACAAAGGATCAGAACTCGAACCATTGCTGGCTTTGTTAGATCACCTCTAACTCTATTCTAGGTGGGTGGTCATGGCGTCTTGCTAGAGGCTAACCATGGCTTGTGGTTAGGGAAAGGGTTTCCGAAGCCACTGCCACTTCGAATGGGCCTACAGGGTCAAACACCATTAGGGATGGATCACACGTGAAGAGAACGACGCGAGAAAGAACCACAGAACGAGCTGGAAGGGTTCCAGACGGTCCAGCCATGATGGTCCGTTCGTTGTGCTGAGGAACGGACCAACCGTTCCGCAAGCGCCAGACCGTCTGCTCCAGACCTGGAACGGACGGTCCAGGCGTTCAGACCGTCCGTTCTGCGTTGGATTACGGACCGTCCGTTCCGCGTGGAAAGCCAGACCGTCCGGTCCAAGACCTAGACCGGACGGTCCGACTTTCGGGCAGATTTCCTATTTCGCGTTTTAAGGGTTTTGGGCAATTCTAATTAA
>NW_010965625.1:1200434-1201772 GCF_000463585.1 Tarenaya hassleriana
TTCAGGATGTTCTTGACGGCGATCCAGTGTGTCTCACCTGGATCTGACTGGTATCTACTCATAATGCTCAACGCATAGGATACATCCGGTCGAGTACAAAGCATGGCATACATGATGGATCCATTTGCCGAAGCATATGGAATCTGATCCATGCGTTCTCGCTCATCAGGTGTCGTAGGACACTGATTCTTGCAGAGAACTGTGCCACTGCTCATCGGTAAGGTTTCTTTCTTGGAATCTTGCATCTTGAACCTCTTCAAGACCTTATCGATGTAGGTACTCTGATTCAATCCTAGAAGACGTCTCGATCTATCTCTATAGATCTTGATGCCTAAAATATAGGCCGCTTCTCCTAGGTCGTTCATAGAAACAAGATGCAAGATTCCAAGAAAGAAACCTTACCGATGAGCAGTGGCACAGTTCTCTGCAAGAATCAGTGTCCTACGACACCTGATGAGCGAGAACGCATGGATCAGATTCCATATGCTTCGGCAAATGGATCCATCATGTATGCCATGCTTTGTACTCGACCGGATGTATCCTATGCGTTGAGCATTATGAGTAGATACCAGTCAGATCCAGGTGAGACACACTGGATCGCCGTCAAGAACATCCTGAATTACTTGAGAAGGACTAAGGATGTGTTCTTGGTATACGGTGGGTCGGAAGACGAGCTCGCTGTAAAGGGTTACACCGATGTGTTGGGTTCCCTTCAGGTTCCTAGCATGCGATCTCATCGATCTAGGGTTTGGATTCTAGGTTTCACGCAGCGGAAGGAAAGACTAAACCTAGCCAAACGTCACACAAAACCAATTGTGCAATAACCCGAACAATCGTGTATATCGTCGTGGGATTCAAATACTTACCTCGTTCTTTCAAGATCTGGAAGTATCAATCGATCTAGGGCCTGTTTTAATCACCAAGAGTCGAAAGCACAACTCCTCTATACGTATCCACACCGGCGGGATGAATTCCAACACTTTGGAACGTATCTGCTAGGATTTGTGAAGAGAAAACGATGTCCTTGACTTGGAATCGATATTCCAATCACTAGAACTCAAAATCAAGCTTCTCTAAGCTCTCATGAGTGTCTTGCATGTCTGAGGTTCATTCTCTAGGGTTTATGGCGGCTCTCTCATTAATTAGAATTGCCCAAAACCCTTAAAACGCGAAATAGGAAATCTGCCCGAAAGTCGGACCGTCCGGTCTAGGTCTTGAAGCTTCGACTTCTGGTGTCTTCGTTATAGAGGCCAATTTGTTTACTTCTACGTCATGGGTATTAGATACCGGAAGCGCCTCACATATTTGTGGAAATATGCAAGGGTTGCGAGGAAGTAA
>NW_010965625.1:1207991-1211110 GCF_000463585.1 Tarenaya hassleriana
AGGCTTTGTCAATGGATCGGCAATGTTGTCATCTGTCGACACTCTTCAAATGTGTACGTCTCCTCTGTCTATGATCTCCCTGATGAGGTGAAATCGTCTGAGTATGTGTTTGGATCATTGATGGGATCTGGGTTTTTTCGCTTGTGCGATCGCTCCATTGTTGTCACAATACAGAGCAATGGGGCTATCAGCACTCGGAATGACACCCAAGTCACCAACAAACTTTCTGATCCAAACAGCTTCCTTTGCTGCGTCCGACGCTGCAATGTACTCAGCTTCTGTAGTAGAATCTGCAACGGTCGCTTGCTTGGAACTCTTCCAGCTAACAGCGCCTCCGTTCAAACAGAAAACATAGCGAGACTGCGATCTGTAGTCATCCGGGTTTGACTGGAAACTAGCATCGGTGTAACCTCTTACAGCGAGCTCGTCTTCCGACCCACCGTATACCAAGAATACATCCTTAGTCCTTCTCAAGTACTTTAGGATGTTCTTGACGGCGATCCAGTGCGACTCACCTGGATCTGACTGGTATCTACTCATAATGCTCAACGCATAGGATACATCCGGTCGAGTACAAAGCATGGCATACATGATGGATCCATTTGCCGAAGCATATGGAATCTGATCCATGCGTTCTCGCTCATCAGGTGTCGTAGGACACTGACTCTTGCAGAGAACTGTGCCACTGCTCATCGGTAAGGTTCCTTTCTTGGAATCTTGCATCTTGAACCTCTTCAAGACCTTATCGATGTAGGTACTCTGATTCAATCCTAGAAGACGTCTCGATCTATCTCTATAGATCTTGATGCCTAAAATATAGGCCGCTTCTCCTAGGTCGTTCATAGAAAACTGCGTTTCTAGCCAAGAGTTAACGTCTTGCAAGGTATGAACGTCATTCCCTATAAGGAGAATGTCATCCACGTATAGCACTAGAAATACTACTATGCTCCCATTAACCTTCTTGTAAACACACGGCTCAACTTCGTTCTGTGAGAAACCAAACTTTTTGATTGTCTCATCAAAGCGAAGGTTCCAGCTCCTCGAAGCCTGCTTCAGTCCATAAATGGACCTCTGAAGCTTGCACACCATCCTCGGGTTCCACAGATCGACAAAACCTTCGAAATGTGTCATGTACACCACGATCGGATCGAAGTGTCTTGATCGTCTTGCCAAGCTGGTTCTGTACTTCGTTTCTGCTTCGTTATAGAGGCCAATTTGTTTACTTCTACGTCATGGGTATTAGATACCGGAAGCGCCTCACATATTTGTGGAAATATGCAAGGGTTGCGAGGAAGTAAACAATTGGCAAAAGGAGAAGTAGATCTCCGCGTTGGGAATGGAGCAAAAGTTGTTGCATTAGCCGGCGGGACTGATGATCTGACTTTACCTTCTGGACTTGTATTGGAGTTGCATGATTGTCATTAAATAGACATAACCGTATCGACTGAAATCATCAGTGAACGTAACGAAATACAGATAACCTCCTCTAGCCGGACAGCTCATTGGTCCGCATACATCACTATGTATCAGATCCAATAACTCTGTCGCTCTCTGTCCTTTCCCCTTGAAAGGATGCTTTGTCATCTTACCCATTAAACAAGACTCGCAAGATTCAAGAGACTCAAAGTCAAAAGAATCCAGAAGACCTTCAGAATGAAGCTTCTGTATGCGTTTCTCGTTTATATGGCCTAGACGACAATGCCAGAGGAAGGTCGGGTTTAAGTCGTTCGACTTAAACCGTTTGGCACAAACGTTATAGATTGACCTGTATCTTGACGGTTCGTCATCCAAAACATAAAGGCCATTAATATGGTAACTTTTACCATAAAATAAGTCACCTTTATAAATGGACAGACATTTGTTCTCAATAACAAATCTAAAACCATCCGAGTCTAAGCATGAAATCGATATAATGTTCTTACTGATAGCAAGAACAAAATAACAATCATGTAACTCCAATACAAGTCAAGAAGGTAAAGTCAGATCATAAGTCCCGACGGCTAATGCAGCAACTTTTGCTCCATTCCCAACACGGAGATCTACTTCTCCTTTTGCCAATTATCTACTTCCTCACAACCCTTGCATATTTCCACAAATATGCGAGGCGCTTCCGGTATCTAATACCCACGACGTAGAAGAAAACGAATTAGCCTCTATAACGAAGACACCAGAAGTCAAAGCTTCTGTAAGCTTCTTCTTTTCCTGATCTTCCAGATAGAGTCTACAATTTCTGTTCCAATGCCCAACGGCATGACAGAAATAACACTCTTCTTCCGATAAGCATCAATGATCGATCTAGAAGCCATGGTTAGAGTCTTATCCTTCATAAGGATAGATCGCATCGTCAACTTCGGTACAATACCGGCTAACGCTATGTCCTACAGAAAAAGACAAAACAGAACGAAAACACATCTACATGCAGATTCTATCAATGATCCACTACCAGCTATCTTCTGGATTCTTTTGACTTTGAGTCTCTTGAATCTTGCAAGTCTTGTTTGATGGGCAAGATGACAAAGCATCCTTTCAAGGGGAAAGGACAGAGAGCGACAGAGTTATTGGATCTGATACATAGTGATGTATGCGGACCAATGAGCTGTCCGGCTAGAGGAGGTTATCTGTATTTCGTTACGTTCACTGATGATTTCAGTCGATACGGTTATATCTATTTAATGAGACATAAGTCTGAAACACTTGAAATGTTCAAGGCTTTCAGAAACGAAGTACAGAACCAACTTGGCAAGACGATCAAGACACTTCGATCCGATCGTGGTGGCGAGTATATGAGCCAAGAGTTCACTGACTATCTGGTTGATTGTGGTATTGTATCACAATTAACTCCTCCTGGAACGCCACAATGGAATGGCGTGTCTCAACAGAGGAACCGAACACTGTTAGACATAGTTCGGTCAATGATGAGTCAGACATATCTTCCAAAGTCCTTTTGGGGCTACGCTTTAGATATGGACGGGGAAGCATCCCGCGTTGTCGTTTGTCAGAATTTGTGGTTGCTCACCAAGATAATACGGCACACCCAGCTTTGGCATGACCCATGACACGTACGATCGAGGCCTTGACAAGTGCTTTACTTATAGAGCTTCTAGATCTAATCGGTTTCT
>NW_010965625.1:1218451-1220548 GCF_000463585.1 Tarenaya hassleriana
TTAATGATTCTGGAGCTTGGTCCGGGCGGACCAGAACTTGGTCCGCCGGACCACACGTGAAAATGGCTCAGGTTGACTTTTGTCAACGTCTTGGTCTGGGGCTGACCAACTCTTGGTCAGCCGGACCAAGACTCGACAAGTCTGCCGACACTCCGTGCAATCCCGATCCAGCGGACCAAAATCCTGGTCCGCCGGACCAGCCGAGTCCGGACCTGCCAACCCTGAGTCCGCCTGTTGTCTGGTCCGCCGGACCAACATTTGGTCCGCCGGACCAGACTAGTCCGAACCATCAGTCCGAGTCCGGGCTGACCTTCCGGTCCGCCGGACCGACCCTGGTCAGCTCCGGACCGGACCTGATTTTCGGACTTGTCTCCAAATCATTTCGATCGTCTGGTCCGCCGGACCAACAGTTGGTCCGGTCCGGACCAGACTCAGGTTTCCCGGAAAAATCCAATTTTTCCGTCCAATCTTTTCCCGTCCGTGTATATCCATCCCTTATGTGTGTGACCCTTTAGGCTCCTCCGAAGACGGCAGTAAACACGAGATCCAATCTCGCTTTACAAATCATAAGCGGTCTCTAGCAAGACATTATGATTACCCGCATCGGAAAGAGTTAGATGTGATCTAACCGAAAAGCCAGAGATAGCTCCAACGATGATCCTCTTTGTCTCACGATATCATAATCGAACTCATAGTTCGAATGCTTTGTCGTATTCCGAGTAGACTGTTAGAGATAGATGACATTCATCTATAGTGTGGCCACACATTTCCACAGTCTCACTCCTACGACGGGCCCAAGCGATATCTCTCTCTTTCGAGAGGGACAAAGTTCCATCTTGACTATCTACTATCCATTACATGATTCATAATGTACCCGAGCCACGCCTTTATAATCATCCGGTTAAAGATGACGTTTGACGCAGTCAAAGTACATTACTCGTCATGATGGATACAATAGATATCTCAGGTCTGAGGATCTAAAGTGAACCATCAAGTGAGATTCAAGTCATGGATTATATCCAATAGACAATCTCACGCGAGTCATCCAGTTACTTGTTCCAAACAAGTACTCATGACCGTGATCCGTATCCAATACACATGATCATCATCATGATCATCCATCACGCCTCATGTTAGTTTTAATTCATCATTGTTCCCACAATGACAAACGACTAAGGAATTTAGGATCGTTCGTAACGATCCAGAGATTATCATTATTTATTAAATATGCAAAATAAATAATGAATAAATAATGTATTCATCCAATAAATACATCGTATCATACATAGTTCTCATATCGTATGATCATTGGTTCACCCGTGAGTACTCATATCCTCAAGATGAAGGGTTATCTAGAGGATCATGACAGACTAGGGTTGGATGTTAGTCGTGAATTGGCTGTAGACCTAGTTCTTCAATCCCTGCCGGATAGTTTTGACCAGTTTGTCATGAACTATAACATGCATGGGATGGAGAAGGACTTGACCGAGCTACATGGGATGTTGCGATCGGCCGAGCAGAACATCAAAGTCGAGAAAAGTGTCCTAGTGGTTGGAAAGAGTTCCAACAAAAGGAAGCGTTCCAAGAGCAAGAAAGGCAAGGGTAAGACGGCAATTGTTGCTGCCGAGCCTAAGTCTAAGGCTGAGAAGGGAGAGTGTCATTTCTGCCATGCCATTGGGCATTGGCGCAGAAACTGCAAACTCTACCTGGAAGATCAAAAGAAGAAGAAGCTTGCAGAAGCTTCATCTTCAGGTATCTTCGTTATAGAAGCTAACTTGTTTACTTCTACATCTTGGGTATTAGATACCGGATGTGCATCACACATTTGTGGAAATGTGCAGGGCCAGAGAAGAAGTAGACAGCTGGCGAAGGGAGAAGTGGATCTCCACGTCGGGAATGGAGCAAAAGTTGCTGCGTTGACTGTCGGAATTTATGATCTTACTTTACCTTCTGGACTTGTGTTAGAATTACATGATTGTTATTTTGTACCTGCAATTAGCAGGAATATTATTTCGATTTCATGTTTGGATTCTGATGGTTTTCGTTTTGTCATTGAGAACAAAACTCTATCTATTTATAGAGGCACTTTATTTTATG
>NW_010965625.1:1221302-1224178 GCF_000463585.1 Tarenaya hassleriana
CTTCTGATAAGGTATCCGCCAAGTCTGATAAATGCATATTTGTGGGTTACCCTAAGGAAACTAAAGGGTACTGGTTCTACAACCCATCTGAGAACAAAGTGTTTGTTGCTCGGAATGGATCTTTCTTGGAGAGAGAGTTCGTCTCCAAGAGAGTCAGTGGGAGTAGAATAGATCTCTAAGAAGTTCGAGAACCACAAATAGTCGAGGAACCGAGTGAACAGGGCGAATCAGTTCAACCTGTGTCACAAGTTGTTGAGACAGCACCTCCTAGTGAACCTCGGAGATCTGGTAGAATTCGCCAAGAGCCTACAAGATATGGTTTTCTTGTGACTGGAAACGATGAACTCATGTTGTTAGAACATGACGAGCCTACGTCGTATTCAGAGGCTGTGGCGGGTTCCGATTCCGAGAAATGGCACCATGCCATGGAGTCTGAGATGCAGTCCATGTACGACAACAAAGTATGGACTTTGGTCGACTCATTCGATGGTATTAAGACCATTGGATGTAAGTGGGTTTTCAAGAAGAAAACCGACATGGATGGCATCGTGCATACCTATAAGGCACGACTCGTCGCGAAAGGGTTTCGGCAGATTCATGGTATAGACTATGATGAAACTTTTTCACCAGTTGTGATGCTTAAATCCATTCGGATTCTGCTGGCCATAGCTGCGTATTATGACTATGAGATATGGCATATGGACGTCAAGACCGCATTCCTTAACGGGAATTTGCTCGAGGATGTGTACATGACACAACCCGAGGGTTTTGTTGATCCTAAGAGTCTGAGGAAGGTGTGCAAGCTTCAGAGATCCATTTATGGACTGAAGCAGGCTTCGAGGAGCTGGAATCTTCGATTTGACGAGGCAGTCAAAACGTTTGGCTTCCTGCAAAACGAAGATGAGCCATGTGTTTACAAGAAGGTCAGTGGGAGCGCAGTGGTCTTCTTTGTACTTTATGTGGATGATATATTGCTCATCGGAAATGATATTCCTACCTTGCAAGGCGTAAAATCCTTGCTAGGATCGGTCTTTTCGATGAAGGACTTAGGAGAAGCCGCCTATATTCTAGGAATCAAGATCTATAGAGATAGATCGAGAAGGCTTCTTGGTCTAAGTCAGAGTACATACATTGACAAGGTCTTGAATCGGTTCAAGATGCAAGACTCCAAGAGGGGTGCCTTGCCAATGGGACATGACGTTGCTCTTAGCAAGACTCAGTGTCCAAAGACACAGGATGAGCAAGAGCGCATGAGTAGGATTCCATATGCCTCGGCAGATGGGTCCATCATGTACGCCATGTTGTGTATTCGTCCAGATGTATCATATGCATTGAGCATGACTAGTAGATATCAATCTACACTAGGTGAGGTTCACTGGATTGCGGTCAAGAACATCCTTAAGTACTTGAGAAGGACCAATGATTTGTTCTTGGTGTATGGCGGATTGGAAGACGAGCTCGCTATAAGTGGTTATACCGATGCTAGTTTCCAAACCGATAGAGATGACTTCAGATCGCAGTCAGGTTATGTTTTCTGCCTGAACGGTGGGGCTATCAGTTGGAAGAGTTCCAAACAGCCAACCGTTGCAGATTCGACTACAGAAGCCAAGTACATAGCTGCATCGGATGCAACTAAGGAAGCTGTTCGGATCAGGAAATTCATGGGAGACCTGGGCGTTATTCCTAGCATTGCAGATCCCATTGAGTTGTACTGTGACAACAATGGTACGATTGCGCAAGCTAAGGAACCCCGGTCACACCAGAGATCCAAACACATACTCAGGCGATTTCACTTGATCAGAGAAATCATCGACAGAGGAGACGTGAAGATAAGCAGAGTGTCGACAGATGATAATACTGCCGACCCATTGACGAAGCCTCTCACTTCGTCAAAACATGATGGTCATGTTAAGGGTATGGGGATTAGATGCTTGTAGGATAGATCATAGAGCATAGTGGGAGATTGTTGGTTGTAATGCTCTAGGATAATCCGTAATATGACATTTTGACTTTGTATTGATTAATTGATTTATGAATACATTACATTCCCGTTATATGATTGGCATGTTTGTTATATTGCGGTTATCCTTGAATCATCATAGAATGATTCTAAACACCCTGGTCAGTGATCATTGTGGGAACAATGATGAATTAAGACTAGCATGAGGTGTGATCGATGCATTGAATGCATGTCACAATCATGGGTACTCGTTGTAAACGAGTGACTGGTTGACCCGCATGAGATTGTCACATGGACAGAGTCATGACTTGAATCTCATAAAGCGGTTCGTTCTTGGATCCTCAGACCTGAGATGTCTAGAGTATCTGATATGAGGAGTGGCGTGTCTTGACTGCGTCAAACGTCGTCTTTAACCGGATGATCATAAAGGCGTTGATCAGATACGTTCACGAATCATATGGAGATAATAGACATGCAATATGGGACTTATCACCTCCTCAATAGGAGAGATATCGCTGGGCCCTCTCGTGAAAGTCGGACTATGAAAATGCGTGGCCACGCTATAGATGAAGTTGCATCTATTTTACTAGTCGATTTACCAAGACGAGAAAGCGATTGAAGTTGAAGGGTGGCTCAAACCATGCCCTTGTTCAACACATGATATCGTGAGATAAAGGATCAGAACTCGAGCTGTTATTGCCTTGGTTAGATCACCTCTAACTCAATTCTAAATGGGTGGTCATGGCGTCTTGCTAGAGGCTAACCATGACTTGTGGTTCGGCAAAAGTTCCTAAAGTCACTACCACTTAGAATGGGCCTACAGGATCACACACCACTAGGGATGGACTTATACGTGAAGTTTCGGAAAGGAAGACTTGGATTTGGTCGGAAAAATCGTTTTCGGATCAAATAAGAG
>NW_010965625.1:1224431-1224638 GCF_000463585.1 Tarenaya hassleriana
ACAGATTCTACTACAGAAACTGAGTATATTGCAGCGTCGGACGCAACAAAGGAAGTTGTTTGGATCAGAAAGTTTGTTGGCGACTTGGGTGTCATTCCGAGTGCTGATAGCCCCATTGCTCTGTTATGATATCCGTGTGTCATTATGAATGATACTAAATGATAACTCCTAATTCTCTCTATATTTCCTGGACGTTTTTATAGGATT
>NW_010965625.1:1224767-1231711 GCF_000463585.1 Tarenaya hassleriana
AGAAGGCCCGAGTCAGAAGAATGGGCTGGGCCGAATTCTTAATAGTTTCGTTTTGACTCGGTCGAGTCAGAGTACTGACTCGGTCCGAGTCAAAACCCAGAAAAAGCCCAGATTCGAATTTTCAGAGTTTGATCGGGAATAGGACTTCAGGAGCGCCGCCTAGGGTTATAAAAAGACTCTACAGACGTCCAAAAGAGACACACAGACTTTATACAGACTTTGGAGAGCTTTGGTGAGAGAAATAAGAGTTTTACGGGATTTCGGGAAGAAGAAGGAGAGTTGGAACGTGAAGATCGCTTGCTGTCGACATGAGTCTTTCTTCTCCCTCTTTTCTTTCTATTTCTGGTTTTATTCTGTGTTTTTCCATGAACCGTGAGTAGATCCACGGCTGTGGGTTAGGGATTCGTTTGTGTTTTGGGTATGTTTGAACCCTAACTTGGTTGCGATTTGGATTTGTTTTGGTTCTATCGATTTGTGCTTTATTCGATTGGTGTTTGCTGACCCCTTGGCCAATTATTTCAGATTCTGAACTACATAGGAATACGGGTTTAGTTTCGGATCGAAATTGATAGAATAGATTGTATTATTCACATAGGAATATGGTTTGATCGATCTAGGATTGATGATAGTGTTCTTCATGCATCTAGTTTGATAAATCACATAGGGATATGGATTTAGAGAACTTTAGATAGTGAGTTATATGCCGGGAGGTGATTTCTCTATCTTTGTTGCTTGACGATTCCCGAATACAGATTCAATATCGTGATTCTCGCATGCTTAGCATATACCCATACACGCGAATACGGTCCCGACACCCACGGTCAACTTAGATTGCTAGCTTACTCGTTTTCATTGCTTTATTTCCTTATTTCCTATTATTTCCATATACTTCCACCATCACTTTCACTTGCTTGCTTTGATTTAATCTCGATTAGGATTTAGATTTAGCTACAGGTCCTTGCGTTCGACCCCGTGTTACGACGATCCGTATCCTTGCGGTGAGTTGTGAATCGGGTATAAATTCTAGACTCGGTACACACGTATCAACAGCCTCTTTATAGGTTCGAGGTTCTGTTTCGGTAGTAGTGTTTAGGACAAAGGTTTTATAGAATGGATTAAGATTGTCATATGTCAGGTAGGATGATATAGGGAATGAAGTGGAGGGTTTAGAGGAGTCATCAAACTGATAACAATGATAATCCTCCAAGTATTTTGGTTGTTTGGTTGCTCTTTGAGGTCGTTCAGAAGGGATGGGTATATCTGGTTCAGAGGAAATGAAAATATTTGGTTCAGGTAACTCTGATTCAACAACATGATCAGAAGGTAAAGGTGTATTATGTTCATGAGGATCGGGATTATGAGGTTCAGCTTGAAAATGTTCAGGATTTGGTTGGTCAACAGGTTCAGATATAGGTGTATTATGAAAGGGTAAGACTGTCGAAGGAAACAAATTGTTTTGATCAGAATGATCTTTAGCTAGGAAAGGAAAAATATCCTCATGAAAAGTAACATGGCGAGAGATAACAATCAGTCCAATATTGCAAAGGAATATTAGACTGGAAAAACAAAGACCTTGCCACATTCAGAATATGTTGGTGCTTCCTCTCCACCACGGAGTTCTGCTGGGAGTATATGGACACGAATAATAGTGCAATAACCCTTTTTCTTTGAAGAATTATGTAAACTCTGGTGCATTATCAGATCGAATGGCCTTCACCTTTACTGTAAATTGCCTTTCAACAAGCGAGATAAACTGAGGAATTATAGCCTTTACTTCACTTTTCTGTCTTAACATGTACACCCAAGTAGTTCTAGAATGATCATCAACAATTGTCACAAAGTATTTGTATCCATCAATAGAAACAACTGAAAAAGGACCCCAAATGTTTATATGTAAAAGATCGAATATGGAAGAGGCTACATGATTGTTAGAGACAAAAGGAAGATGCCTCTGCTTTGCCAAATGGCATGTATTGCAGTGCGTTGGTTCAGTTATTTTGCTAAGGTTGAGAATAGAAGAGAGGTTCTTTATTTTCTGGATGGATGGATGTCCAAGCCTCCTATGCCAGACTGTGAAGTCAACACGGAGAGCATTGCACATCTGAGTTTGAGGTGTGGGTGTGAAAGAGTCTGAATTGAGAAGGTACAGACCACAATGCAGGTCAGCCTTCCCAATCTTCAAGCCCGGAATAGATGCCTGGAGGATACAAGACGTGGGGGTAAAAGAAAGATTAAAATTGTTATGAGATAAAAGGGCAGAAACATTGAGGATGTTAAAAGAAAAAGATGGAACAAGTAAGACATTTTGTAAGACTATGTGTTGATTGATCATTGCTTTCCCTGCTTGAGTGACTGTTAGTCGAGATCCATTAGGTAGACTAATAGAAACAGGAGAAATAGTTCGTATATCATGCATCAGAGAGCTATGGGCACAAACATGAGTTGTGGCTCCTGAGTCTATTATCCAAGTATCATTGGTATCTTTCATATGTATATCAGCTGAAACAGAGGATAGAATCAGATGATTACCAGAGGAAGTGACGTTTTCTGGAGCACCATTTTCTGTGATACTTGGGCTAGAGATGTTTAGAGCAGCCCCAAGCTTGTAGAAAAGCTGATGAAGTTGTTGAGTTGACAATGCTCCAACATCAGAGACCTGATTCTGATCCATAACTGGTTCAGTAATCACATTTGCAATGGTTCCTTTGTTCTGAAAGTTGTTCTTTCCTTGTGGCGTAAATGTCTTCTGAACAGGCACTGAATTTTGAGACTGAGGATTCCGAGGAATGTATCCTGGTGGATATCCATGCAACTTGTAGCATTTGTGTACTGTGTGACCATAAAGGCCACAGTGAGTACATAAGGGACGCTGACGAGGCTTGTAAAAACCTCCCGCAACTGCTGCAACATTCTCGGTATGTTGAGGTTGAACAGGGGTTTGAAATACTGATGTATCAGTAAGAATTGGATTCTTGATCATCTTTTGCTGTTCATGTTTTACAACAATACCAGAAGCTTTCGCAAGATTTGGTAAAGGATCCATAAGGATGATATGATCACGAACAGGTTCAAAGACGTCATTCAGTCCACAGAGAAACTGAAACACAAAATCTTCTTCAAACAAATCTCTCCACTTTTTATCAACTCCGCAAGAACATGTTCCACATGAACATATTGGAGAAGTCTGAACCGATTTTAATTCTTCCCAGATAGTTACCAATTTTGTGTAGTATGTAGAAACGTCATCATGACCTTGACGAAGAGAATTCAACTTTTGTTCGATGCGATATCGACGAGAAACATCAGCTTGTTGAAAACGATTTAGCAGATTCTTCCACATATCATTCGCTTTCTTGAAGTAAAGTAGACTTTCAGCAATTTGTTCAGAAACGGAATTCATGATCCAGGAACATACCATAAAGTTGTTCTTCTTCCATAGCTTGGATTCTGGATCTGAATCCGGCGGTTGAGCAAGTGTCCCGTCAATGAAACCAAGTTTATTGCGTCCTTCTAAAGCCATCGAGAAGGAGAGATTCATGAATTGAAATTGTTGCAGCCGGTTAGGCGATGAGAAGCCAGAACGGAGTTCGTCTGATCAGTGGAGCTGAGATAATACGGACTGAAGCAATCCGTCACACTCGGAATTGAGGAAGAAGACGCGGCAGCCATTGTACCGGGAAAACACCAAGAAATTTCTCGGGAAAATCAAGGAAAGAACGAATCGAGAAAAGAAACTCACAAGGGCTCTGATACCATTTCACAATTGAAAAAAACAGAGAACAAAGGAATGCGAAAAATGAACTGATAACTTTATTTCTGATGAATGAACAACATATATACAAGCCTCTTTCTAACTAACTCCAATCCGTACAATGAATGTCGTCGTATTCTCGGTATTATTCGAAGAGAGTTAGTTATGCTGACGTGGCATAAGTGATAATAATAAAAATCGGATAAATTCATAAAGTTCTCAAAAAACTCGATAAAAATACTCTTAATATTCACTTGTATATGTTTGAATGATATATATTACAAATAAGAATTGAGATGTTTTAACTTAAACAAAGAAGAGACACACTAAATGTTGAATAAAGATAATTTATTGAAATTTTTTATTCTTGATTGGTCAGCGTCTATACATTTTGAAAATTGATTGACAGTTATGACTTTTCATTACCATTATTTTTTATTTTTGTATTTTGATCGGAAAATAGATATTTTGTTTCACGTTTATAACATTCTGTCTTAACATGTACACCCAAGTAGTTCTAGAATGATCATCAACAATTGTCACAAAGTATTTGTATCCATCAATAGAAACAACTGAAAAAGGACCCCAAATGTTTATATGTAAAAGATCGAATATGGAAGAGGCTACATGATTGTTAGAGACAAAAGGAAGATGCCTCTGCTTTGCCAAATGGCATGTATTGCAGTGCGTTGGTTCAGTTATTTTGCTAAGGTTGAGAATAGAAGAGAGGTTCTTTATTTTCTGGATGGATGGATGTCCAAGCCTCCTATGCCAGACTGTGAAGTCAACACGGAGAGCATTGCACATCTGAGTTTGAGGTGTGGGTGTGAAAGAGTCTGAATTGAGAAGGTACAGACCACAATGCAGGTCAGCCTTCCCAATCTTCAAGCCCGGAATAGATGCCTGGAGGATACAAGACGTGGGGGTAAAAGAAAGATTAAAATTGTTATGAGATAAAAGGGCAGAAACATTGAGGATGTTAAAAGAAAAAGATGGAACAAGTAAGACATTTTGTAAGACTATGTGTTGATTGATCATTGCTTTCCCTGCTTGAGTGACTGTTAGTCGAGATCCATTAGGTAGACTAATAGAAACAGGAGAAATAGTTCGTATATCATGCATCAGAGAGCTATGGGCACAAACATGAGTTGTGGCTCCTGAGTCTATTATCCAAGTATCATTGGTATCTTTCATATGTATATCAGCTGAAACAGAGGATAGAATCAGATGATTACCAGAGGAAGTGACGTTTTCTGGAGCACCATTTTCTGTGATACTTGGGCTAGAGATGTTTAGAGCAGCCCCAAGCTTGTAGAAAAGCTGATGAAGTTGTTGAGTTGACAATGCTCCAACATCAGAGACCTGATTCTGATCCATAACTGGTTCAGTAATCACATTTGCAATGGTTCCTTTGTTCTGAAAGTTGTTCTTTCCTTGTGGCGTAAATGTCTTCTGAACAGGCACTGAATTTTGAGACTGAGGATTCCGAGGAATGTATCCTGGTGGATATCCATGCAACTTGTAGCATTTGTGTACTGTGTGACCATAAAGGCCACAGTGAGTACATAAGGGACGCTGACGAGGCTTGTAAAAACCTCCCGCAACTGCTGCAACATTCTCGGTATGTTGAGGTTGAACAGGGGTTTGAAATACTGATGTATCAGTAAGAATTGGATTCTTGATCATCTTTTGCTGTTCATGTTTTACAACAATACCAGAAGCTTTCGCAAGATTTGGTAAAGGATCCATAAGGATGATATGATCACGAACAGGTTCAAAGACGTCATTCAGTCCACAGAGAAACTGAAACACAAAATCTTCTTCAAACAAATCTCTCCACTTTTTATCAACTCCGCAAGAACATGTTCCACATGAACATATTGGAGAAGTCTGAACCGATTTTAATTCTTCCCAGATAGTTACCAATTTTGTGTAGTATGTAGAAACGTCATCATGACCTTGACGAAGAGAATTCAACTTTTGTTCGATGCGATATCGACGAGAAACATCAGCTTGTTGAAAACGATTTAGCAGATTCTTCCACATATCATTCGCTTTCTTGAAGTAAAGTAGACTTTCAGCAATTTGTTCAGAAACGGAATTCATGATCCAGGAACATACCATAAAGTTGTTCTTCTTCCATAGCTTGGATTCTGGATCTGAATCCGGCGGTTGAGCAAGTGTCCCGTCAATGAAACCAAGTTTATTGCGTCCTTCTAAAGCCATCGAGAAGGAGAGATTCATGAATTGAAATTGTTGCAGCCGGTTAGGCGATGAGAAGCCAGAACGGAGTTCGTCTGATCAGTGGAGCTGAGATAATACGGACTGAAGCAATCCGTCACACTCGGAATTGAGGAAGAAGACGCGGCAGCCATTGTACCGGGAAAACACCAAGAAATTTCTCGGGAAAATCAAGGAAAGAACGAATCGAGAAAAGAAACTCACAAGGGCTCTGATACCATTTCACAATTGAAAAAAACAGAGAACAAAGGAATGCGAAAAATGAACTGATAACTTTATTTCTGATGAATGAACAACATATATACAAGCCTCTTTCTAACTAACTCCAATCCGTACAATGAATGTCGTCGTATTCTCGGTATTATTCGAAGAGAGTTAGTTATGCTGACGTGGCATAAGTGATAATAATAAAAATCGGATAAATTCATAAAGTTCTCAAAAAACTCGATAAAAATACTCTTAATATTCACTTGTATATGTTTGAATGATATATATTACAAATAAGAATTGAGATGTTTTAACTTAAACAAAGAAGAGACACACTAAATGTTGAATAAAGATAATTTATTGAAATTTTTTATTCTTGATTGGTCAGCGTCTATACATTTTGAAAATTGATTGACAGTTATGACTTTTCATTACCATTATTTTTTATTTTTGTATTTTGATCGGAAAATAGATATTTTGTTTCACGTTTATAACATTCTGTCTTAACATGTACACCCAAGTAGTTCTAGAATGATCATCAGAACCGAATCCACGAGAGCATGTCAATGCTATTCAGCTTATAAATGGAGAGAACCTGCATGATACAGTCCCTCTGACCACAGAAAAAAGGATGAAGTCTAGATACACTGCAGAAGAGAAAGGGAAAGTCATAGATCACGAGACACCTAAGGTGCATATAGAGGAAGCCGAACCGCCATATGTAGCTCCTCCACCTTATGTACCA
>NW_010965625.1:1233368-1234201 GCF_000463585.1 Tarenaya hassleriana
CCTGAGTTCACGTACGGTCTAGCTAATGACCATAAAGAAGCGCTTCTCGGGAGGCAACCCGGGGTTTTTGTTTTGTTTTTGAGATGTTGTTTGGGTTTTAGACTTTTTCGTTTTGGATTTGGGAGCCTACATGGTGTTTTCCCTTGGGTACAGGGATATAAAACTTGATTCGCAGGTCATCGAGCGCAGAAACGGAGTTCAGATCGTTTGCTAGGAAAGATCCGGGGTCAGTATCCCAGACGGAGCTATAGTTCATCCGACAGGCCCTGAGTCCACTTTACGATGGGTCCGACTGAGGAATGTCTCGCGTTGATCTAGCATCCCGAGTAGCACTCCACTTATACTCGATCCAGCAGGCTGACTCTGGAGTCGAAGTGTTCGTCGGAGGTATGATCACCCGGATAGCTAGACGAGTGGGAGTCAACGTCGGCAGGTACGAGAGGACCCGATGCAGCCCATCCTCCACGCTGAACATCAAGGTGCTGCGACAGAAGTCCTCTATCGATATCGAGGGTCGCCGAACCTACTGGCTATACTATGAGCGCGGCAGTAACATCAAGAAACGCCTCCTTCTGCCGAACATACATCTGCCACCTATCACTCTAGAGGGGCTCTTACTAGACCTCACACCAGGACAGCGATCCGGTCTAGAGGAGGAGGCATACGACGAGCCGCCTGCACCGCCCACACATTCGGAGCACCACACTTCAGAGGCAGGGACATCCCGATTACCCGATGACCTGCTCCAGGCATCCCCACTGCCACCGCCCACTACTTCATTTCCAGAGCCAGACTTCACGCGACCATCACCGCCACCACCTACTTGTGGCCCA
>NW_010965625.1:1234589-1235983 GCF_000463585.1 Tarenaya hassleriana
ACTCTCATAAAACCGTAGACAGTATCAATACATCAAATGTATCTGAATAAAGCTCATAAACAGTACATCATAGAGCACTAAACCAACACTCTTGCGTTTGACGTGAGTTAACTTCATTGCGAGCGAACGGATTTCGCAGAGCTAAGCCTTCTCTACCCTTTTACTGGTTCTCTTCACACGTTATTTTCGATTCTGTTCTTCCGGGCGAGAGTCTACACCGTGGACGGTGTATGGTTCAAGTCTGGGGGGGTGGATAGATCCTTCACCCATTCAGGCCTATCTACTTAGGATTGCATTTAGTTTAGGTGCATTTTATCATGGCATATAGACTTAGGAAAATTTTTCGCTTTTGCATATCACTTTGCATTAGTTGCATTCACGTTTTCGTTTTCTTTTTTTTCATATAGATGATTTTTGTTAGGTTTGCATAATTGCATATGACATATAGATATAGGTTCATATAGGTTCACGTGCATACCTCGGACACCCGTTTTGAACATCATTTGGAGGATTTGTGGAATGATAGAGTAGGAACATCTTGATGATCTAGTGACTTTGTAGAATGTGGTTGAACCGTGTCGAATTGATAATTCTCCAGACTTCTATATATAGTTTGTAGGATAAGGTTGTTTTTTGGGACCTACGGAGTTGAAATGACTATATCCAGGTTATATGTTTCGTTTAGAACCTTTTTCGAATCTTGCAGGTCGACAAAATCTAGTTCAACAAACGCCTTGGGAAAATAAAGCATCTCGACACTCCGCTGTCAAAATCTCGGTAACGAAAATCGTTCGAGGACATGAGTGCATCGATCGATGGTTCGGGTCTAAGTTGTGGGTCGGACATCGCACCGAAAGAAAAAAAAATATATAAAAAAAAAGGAGATAGGAAAAAAAAGGAGATGAGAAAAACGATGTCCTTCAACTTCAACGTCCTAGAAACCCGAGATGCGTGCGTTTGACAGAAAAATCCTACAAAAAGGTAAAAAAAATCCAGGTACGAACTAAGATCGAAAAGGCAAAAGTTGAGATAAGGACAGGTTCAGAAATAGGCTTGGTGAGTTGTAGAGATTCTAATGGGTTCTAGGTGACAATAAAAGTCCCATGACTAGGTAGATTAGTCTTTGGTAGAAAGATCATAGTAGACCGGTTTAGGGTACGATTCACAGGAAGCTAGCATTAGACGGATGTTTCACTTTTGAGTTTCATGAGGATGCTATTTGATGTTCGTCATCCCTGTTTTGCAGATTTTATTCCTTCGTTCTTTACTCGAGGACGAGCAAAGGTTTAAGTCTGGGGGGACGAGCAAAAACTTGATACGTGTGTATCGAGTCTAAAATATATAACCCGATTCACAACTCACCGCAAGGATACGGATCGTCGTAACACGGGGTC
>NW_010965625.1:1236415-1237122 GCF_000463585.1 Tarenaya hassleriana
TATTCGAATTTTCAGAGTTTGATCGGGAATAGGACTTCGGGAGCGCCGCCTAGGGTTATAAAAAGACTCTACAGACGTCCAAAAGAGACATACAGACTTTATACAGACTTTGGAGAGCTTTGGTGAGAGAAATAAGAGTTTTACGGGATTTCGGGAAGAAGAAGGAGAGTTGGAACGTGAAGATCGCTTGTTGTCGACATGAGTCTTTCTTCTCCCTCTTTTCTTTCTGTTTCTAGTTTTGCTCAGTGTTTTTCCATGAACCGTGAGTAGATCCACGGCTGTGGGTTAGGGATTCGTTTGTGTTTTGGGTATGTTTGTACCCTAACTTGGTTGCGATTTGGATTTGTTTTGGTTCTATCGATTTGTGCTTTATTCGATTGGTGTTTGCTGACCCCTTGGCCAATTATTTCAGATTCTGAACTACATAGGAATATGGGTTTAGTTTCGGATCGAAATCGATAGAATAGATTGTATTATTTACATAGGAATATGGTTTGATCGATCTAGGATTGATGAAGTGTTCTTCATGCATCTAGTTTGATAAATCACATAGGGATATGGATTTAGAGAACTTTAGATAGTGAGTTATATGCCGGGAGGTGATTTCTCTATCTTTGTTGCTTGACGATTCCCGAATACAGATTCAATATCGTGATTCTCGCATACTTAGCATATACCCATACACGTGAATACGGTCCCGACACCCA
>NW_010965625.1:1238617-1261830 GCF_000463585.1 Tarenaya hassleriana
GTAATTGAACCGAAATTAGGGTAAAATCACTTTATAAGAAGGAGATTAAAAACCCTAACTCGTAAGAGACGAAGAGAGCCGACTTTGGGCAGAAAAGAGAGAGTTTTTGGAGATCCAAAAAAACGAGTTCTAAGTCTCGAGATTTCTCGGTGCACATATCGAATAGAGATTCGAGTCCTAGCAGAGAAGTTCCAACCATTGGAATCCATCCCGTGGTGTGGATACGTGTAGAGGGCGAGGTATTCATCCTGCCTTTCGTGATCAGACGTGTTCTTCGATTGATACAGGCCCCGGATCGATTGAGGTAAGCGTTCTAACGTTTCTACGATTCATTAGAAGCATGGTTCTAGGGTTTATTAAATTTTTGTTTTATATCTGCTGCGCAAACCCTAGAATCGATCTCTTAGGAATAGGATTCGCTCTAGAGATCCCAGGAAACCCAACAGCAAGACTCGCAAGATTCAAGAGACTCAAAGTCAAATGAATCCAGAAGACCTTCAGAATGAAGCTTCTGAATGCGCTTCTCGTTTATATGGCCTAGACGACAATGCCAGAGGAAGGTCGGGTTTAAGTCGTTCGGCTTAAACCATTTAGTACTCACGTTATTGATGGACGATGTCAAGTTCGAAGGCTGATCATTCAAGACGTATAAACCATTCACTGAAAAACCATTACCATAGTAAATATCGTCTCGATAAATAATCAAACTAGAGTTCTCAATCACAAATCGAAAACCATCCAAATCCAGACATGAAATAGAAATAATGTTTCTGTTAATCGCAGGTACATAGTAACAATTACTTAATTATAAAACAAGTCCAGAAGGAAGATGCAAATCATAAACGCCAACACACAATGCAGCACTTCTTGCTCTATTTCCGATGCGTAGATCCGCTTCTCCCTTAGCCAGCATCATACTTCTTCTTAGTCCCTGCATATTTTCACAAAAGTGTGAGGCACTTTCGGTATCCAATACCCACGAAGATATAGTACAAATGTTAGCTTCTATAACATGAATACCTAAGGCAGAAGCTTCATCAAGCTTCTTGTTCTTCAGATCCTCCAAGTGAAGGTGACAATTACGCTTCCAGTGTCCAGACACTCCGCAGTAATGACAGTCACCCTTATCGGGTTTACTTAGACATAGAGGCAACTTTTGCCTTCTTCGCCGCCTTCTTTTTGGCTTTACCCCGCCGCTTTTTGTCTGAAGTTTTTCTCAACAACGAGCATAGTCTTGGGCACCACTATATCCTGTTCGGTCGATTTCAGCATTCCATGCAGTTCGGCTAAGCTCTTAGTCATCTCATGCATATGGTACTGCATCACGAATTGGTTATAGTCCTCGGGTAATGACATCGGGATCAGGTTCGCGACCAAGTCACCATCGAGCTTCACTCCCATACGCTCAAGTTCCTCAACATGATCTCGAATGTTGAGGACTGGGTGTTGACAGAGCCGCCTCTCGGCATCTCCGTCTTCACTAAAGCTTTTAGCGTCTTGTACTTTTTAGTACGCGCTAGCTCCTGAAACATGGTCTTGAACTGTTCGATCATATTAAACACGTTCTTCCCCTCAAACTGCCTCTGCAGATTTGGGGCCATGCTTCCCAACATGAGACATGAAATCTCGATGTCATCAGTCTGATGCTTCAACCAAGCATCCTTGACAGCTCTCGTGGCATTGGCCGCAGGCTCTGGTGGTAGAGCCCCTTCCAGGACGTACGACTTCTTATCGTGCTTGAGAACAATTCTCAAGTTACGATACCAGTCCAAGAAGTTCGTCTCGGTCAGCTTATGCTTCTCAAGGATAGATCGCATTGTCAAACTCAGTACGCTACCGGTTGACGCCATGTCCTACAGAAAAAGACAAAAAACATAACGAACAAAAACAAAATGCGGATTCTATCAATGATCTACTACCAGCTAGTCCATCATCAATCAGCGAAAACATAGATGCACATACAAGCTATATTCTCATGCAGAAAATTCACCCTACAATAATTTTCTATATGGGACTAAGATCCGTATTTCACATAAGAATGAGTTGTTACACTCAGCCTTACGCTATTTAGGTAGACATCTAATGTCAATCACATCCAATGTGACTCTTAGATCGTTTATGAGACTATGATATCAAATATCATTGCATACTCGTCTCATCTGTACCGTTAAGTCTCAAGTCAAACTCGACAACTTAACCTAAGATAAACCATATTCAAACTGTGGGAACCACGATTTTCTACCCTGCCTCACAAAGATAATCCGACACGCTCAGCTTTGGCATGACCCATGTTACGGACGATCGATGCCTTGACAGACGCTCTAGTAATGGAAGATACACGCTTAGCATTACATAAATAAGGGATTTTCGAAACCACACTTAGATCAAGCATCTAATTTCAAGCTATGAGAACCACCATTTCTCCATCTTGCCTCATCAAGATAGCACGGCACACCCAGCTTTGGCATGGCCCATGACACGTACGATCGAGGCCTTGACAAGTGCTTTACTCGTAGAGCTCCTAGATTTAACCGGTTTCTGTACAACGGTTGTACATAATTTGAATAGACCATCCATTCGATTATGTGATCCCAATCCCGAAGCTCCCACTCAATCAAGCATATCTAATATCTTGATTAAGTTGCATGCATTCATTCACTATGGACCATCCAAACGAATGAATCATGCTATTCTGAATCACAGTTGATCGGGTTAAGTAACTATTGCTCAAACCTGATCCCGAAACGAAAAACCAAAAATTTTGGTGAAGCCTCAGGACGTGGACCGACCGGTCCAGAGCCTGGACCGGTCGGTCTACACAGTCCAGAACGGTCCAGACCTTTCGGTCTGTCCGTCCAGACCGGTCGGTCTTGGTCGAGATCGATCGGTCCACATGTGTGGACCGTTCAGTCCAGACCTGTCGGTCCAACCGACCCATGAAACCCTAGACCGATCGGTCCAGAGGACCAGACCGATCGGTCCAGGCGAAAACGTGATCAGATCTCGTTTTCGTCGTTTCTCGCGCATTCGTCCTTTCCTGTGTGTGTGACCCTGTAAACTCATCCGATATAGCAGTATAACCCGAAATCTCTTATTTCGGTTACACAAGTCATAGGGGTCTCTAACAAGACACTATGACTACCTATCTCGAATAGAGTTTGTTCGTGATCCTACGAATGCCAGTGATGATTCCGGTTGATGATCCTTTTGTATCGCGATATCATACGTCGAACATAAGGCATGGACAAGCCACCTTATCTGATTCGACTGCTTTCTCGTTCACTGAGTTCGACTATCTAAAATAGACGACGTTCGTCTATAGTGCGGCCACACATTTCTACAGTCTCGCTCACACGAGGGGCCTAGCGATATCTCTCTCTTTTAAGACATGTACAAATCCCGTCTTGACTATCTACAATCCAGCACATGATTCGTTTCGTACCTGATACACGCCTTTATAGTCCTCCTGTTACGCAGGACGTTTGACGTATTCAAAGTACGCAACTCCTCATGTTGGATTCCGTAGATATCTCAGGTCTTAGGATCCAATCATGGAACCGTCATATGAGATTAAAGTCATGACGCAAGTCCATGTGACAATCTCATGCGGGTCAATCCAGTATTCCGTTCTCCAACGAATACTTATGATCGTGATCGTATCCAATACCTATGATCATCTATATGATCATCAATCACACATCATACTAGTCTTAGTATATCATTATTCTCACAATGATACATGACTAGGGAGTTTAGTATTGTTCATAACAATACATAGATTTCATAACATATCAAGTATGCACAATACGTAATGAAACAAACACTCATCCATAAACTAATAGAAAGTGTCAATACATCAAATGTATCTAAATAAAGCTCGCATAACAGTACATCATATAGCACTAAACCAACAGATGGATTTATTGGTCCACAGACATTTGTGTGCACAAGTTGAAGGGGCTCCGTTGCTCTTGACGTGGCTTTCTTAGGAAAACTCTTTCTTGTTTGTTTTCCTAGAACACAAGCTTCACATAACTGATCAAGATGATTAATGGATGACATTCCTTTCACCATATCTTTTTTCCCATCGTCATGAGAGCTCCGAAGTTTAGATGGCCGAATGTCAAATGCCAACGCCATACTTCATCTTGTGTCTTGGCTTTCAGACACTTTGTTTCAATTGTCGTGAGGTTCAATTTGAACATCCTGTTCTTTGACATAGCCACCTTGGCAACCAAGTTTGATTGATGATCCCGTAACCAAAGGTATTCGTCTTTCATAAGGATTTCATATCCTTTTTCAAGGAGTTGTCCTAAGCTCAGAATATTACTTCTCAACTTCGGTACGTAATAGACATCAGTGATCAACTTATGACTTTCATCTTTGGTGGATATGACAATCGTACATTTGCCTTCAATCTGTACCTTTGAAGAATCTCCGAATGAGACGTTACCTTTTAACTTCTCATCGAGTTTCACAAACTTCTCTTTGCTTCCGCACATATGGTTACTTGCACCATTATCTAGGTACCAATAATTGTCTGTATCCTTCTCTCCATTTTTTATTGCGAGCAGCAAGGTTGGTTCATCCGTTCCATGTTCGTCCTTGATGAGATTGGCCCTTTCTTCATTCCTTTTGTCATCATTTGGGCATTCCCTAGCAAAATGTCCCATTTTATGACAATTGTAACATTCAAGATTTGTTTTGTCATACCTCCTTTCATATGTATTTGTGTGGAAGCCTCTTCCTCTTCCTCTTCCTCTTCCTCTTGGTGCACCGCGACCTCTGAGTGATAGTTGATTATTTCTTTCGTAACTCGGATTGTCTCCATTTCCTTTTCCTCTTCCATATTGGCCATATCCATGTCCTCTCCCTCGGCCACGGCTGCGTCCTCTAAAATTTTGACCTTTATTTTTTTCATCATTCTTCAAATCAATCTTTGCTTGAAGAATCTCTTCCGTTCGTAAGATCACGAACAAACTCTAGTCGAGACCTTCCAATTCTTCTATTGTCATCAAGTCTACATCTTTAGACTCTTCTATAGCACACACCTTGTAATCAAACTTTGGTGTTATAGATCGAAGAATCTTTTCCACCACAGAAGTCTCTTCTATTTTATCCCCGTAAATCCTCAGTTGATTTACGATTGACCTCACCCTTGAATAGTAATCCGAAACCGATTCAGATTCTTTCATCGTTAATACTTTTAAAATCGGCTTTTAATGAATTTAATCTCCCCCTTTTTACTTTCTCTACACCTTGAAAAGATTTTTCTAAAATCTTCCATACCTCATTTGACGTAGTGGCATGAGAGACTTTGTCGAGTAACTCGTCATCCAAACATTGATAAATGAGAGTGAGAGCATGCTTATCCTTTTTCTTTGACTCGGATAAAGCCTTCGCTTGGGATTGTGATAAAGACTCCTCTTCTTCGGGTTTCTCGTACCCTTTCTTCACAATCTCCCAAACTTCGTTGTAGTCGAGCAAAGCCTTCATTCATAAGCACCATTTTTCATAGTTCGTCTTTGTTAGACGGGGATATTGAAAGCTTGTTGTCGTCATTACTTCTCACAACTCTCTTTAATCTCTCAAGGTTTTTTTCGGAAATTTAAGAAACCGAGCTCTGATACCACTTTGAAGGATTAGGGAGGAGGATTATTTAGTGTTTATGATTTTGGAGGAGATTAGAAAATATTTGGAAGAAGAAAGAACTTGAAGATTTAAGAAGAGGAATATTTTTTCTTAATCTTTCTTTATTTTTCTCTCTTCAAATTTCCTTGATTTCAAACTCCATACAAACACACATATTTATACTACAAACCCACACCTAACTACATATCTAACTCACTTATTAAACACATTTTTACCTAATTTTCTTCCACACATATTCTACACATTTCTAACTATCTCACCAAACTACAATTCCATCACATTTTCACACACTAACATATTAATCACATTTCACACACCTTTCATATTAATCACATTTTTCATAATCATACCAAAATATTTATTTAATAGATTTTCTAAAATCAAGTTTAATTTTCAACAATTCATCGGTCTTGTAAAGAATAAAAGGATAGAGAAAAAATTCTTATATATACTTTAGAAAAAAAATTTAAAACACTATATGATTTGCAATCGTAAAAAATCAAGTGTAAAGGATGAGGAGTGTCTACTTGAACCTTTGTGAGCTATTGAGAGAATCCCAAAAAAAGGCCTTCGAGTGTCAACTTTAGTTTCTAACGGCTTAACATCCTTTTTGTCTAGAGTTTGTTTGTTTCTTTGTCCTAGGGTGTTAAAGGAGTTTTCCGGAGTTACCGCATGCACCATTCTTGAGGAATAATGAGCGCCACATTGATTTTATTCGAGGAAGCTTGGGATTCGTACGGATCATGACTTCTTGGATACTTGAGACACGAGATGAACCATCAGCATTCAAGGTGTATCGAGTTCATAGGGGTGTCACCCGAAAAAGGTAATGTATGCAGGAGGTAAGAGACAACTAGTAGTCGATGCATGGTGTAGGAGTTATGTGTTTATATCTATCTTGGACTTGATATGGAACTTAGGGACATGTTTAGGGATTGTAGACATTTTTCTAAGGGAACATATTGTAGGTTCGTGGGTTATTTGTTTCGTAAGAACATGCATTGTGCGCTTAATAAGTTTATGCAAAGATTGACTACGATGGATGATGCATTGACTACGATGCGAGGGCATACATATTGGGCACATAGGAAGCGAGTGCTGGAGAGGATCAACCATATATAGAGCTTATATGACATTTGAGTCTTATATGATTTGATTTGGATTTAGTTATTTTGATGCAGATGATGTTCGTGATTTGATGGACAAATCCTTTTGAAGAGGAAGGGAATGATAAGAACATCACTAGGGTACAAATACATGTTGGAGCTATGGTATGGACGAGTCAAGAACGAGCGTGAGAACAAAGAAGAGCCTTGGACGTGCCTTCTTCTAGTGGAGAGCAAAGTTACAGAAGATGCGTTCAAACCAAACACCCTTCATTTCGTCTTAACGCATGCGTTTCGAAGAAAACATGAATTTTCTCATAAAGTCCGTTTGGACCGAACCAAATCCGGTTCGATCAATCGCCCACACGTTCAGACCAAACCATGACTGGTTCGCTTGAACGCTCGTCGATTTTAGTTGTTTGTATTGTTTTACAGACAGTTCGTTCGGATCGAACTGTATACGGTTCGACCGAACGCCGCTTATTTTTATGTTTTTGTTTTGCGATTTTTAGAGGTATTTTGGATATTTGGGTTATGATTTGTAGGTTTTATATAGGTTTATTCAAAATGTCTTTGGTCGTTAGTTGTTGTTTAGACTACTCTTTTTGCATGATTTTATTGAGAGGAGTTCTTTCTTCTTGTTACTAAGTGCATAACATCAAACTAGAGACACCCAACTTATCAAATACTTCATCACTTGTGTTTGCGACGTCTTATTTTTTTAACCGTGACCCGTGTTAGTCTTGTGAATAGCTTTTCACCCGGAAACTCGTATGAAATCCTATTTTCATGCGTAACACGCGTTGTAAGCAAGGAACGTTTTCTACGATGTCTAAAATGCCTAGAGATGTATGATATGCATGTCGGAAAGATCGATTAAACATCCGAAAATATAGTACAATATAGGAGTTATCATAGTATCACACTCAAAAAACATAACAGCGGAGGCTCACTCACTCTCTCGAACAAGGATGGTGGTAATCAGACTTTGGTATTTTCGACCCCTCCCCTGTCTCTTTCGTATTTGGATCAGGCACGCTCAGACTCTGTTGCTGCTCCCCCTTCTCCGATTGCGGAGGCTTGTGTTGCTGCTCAATCTCTCATTCCTCAATTCCCGTGGGCCAAACGCCTCCGACCAATCTCAAGAAACCTCTCGAAGGTAGTTGTACCTTCCTTCTCCCCGATGGCATTCCCAGAATCAAGGTACCTAGCTCTGTCTTTATGGAGACTTCCAAAGTCTGGGCAGGTTATCACCCGATTTGGTTAAAGAAAGGGAAGATCGTGGTGAACAAAATCAGAGTTTTGTGTATAGTTTCGGGTTCTCGGCTAACAGTGCCGGCGAAGATGAGCTTAGGGTTGAAGAAGAAGATGAAAAAAAAATAAACAGAAGAATTCTTCTCTTAATAATATTACACCATGATGCGTTGTACATATATACAGATATGCAAGTTTTAAAGAAAAGGAATGTACGTTAATGACAAAATATACAAGGAAACTTAATATCTTGTGTGACAAGAAAGGAAATGAGATTGAGAAAAATGTCGGTGTTGCCTTGTTCTTCGATAGTCAAGGCTAAGTTTCAGCTCCTCCCGTATTATCTTCAACATTCCCCCTCAAGATTGGCCGAGGAAAATCGATTAGGCCAATCTTTGAGAGAATGCGATTGAGCACAAACGAACTCGTTGCCTTGGTAAGGATATCGGCGAGTTGATCTTGACTTCGAGTAAACTTTGTCATGATGAGTCCTTGAGTGATCTTCTCTCGGATGAAGTGGCAAACGCCCTCGATGTGCTTTGTTCGTTCATGGAATACGGAGTTGGCTGCAATGTGTATTGCCGCTTGATTGTCACAATGCATAGGCGTAGGCTGCTTAACATCAACTCCAAGGTCTCGTAATAGTTGACGCAGCCATAACACCTCGCTTGTTGTGTTGGCCATGGCTCGATATTCGGCTTCCGCACTTGACCGTGCTACCACTGTCTGCTTCTTACTCTTCCATGTGACTAAGTTTCCTCCAATAAATGTGCAGTATCCACTAGTTGATCTTCGGTCTGTCCTATCACCCGCCCAATCTGCGTCGCAATAAGCTATAAGCTCGGTATGATTGTTGTTTGCCATCCAAATGCCTTTGTTTGGTGTTCCTTTCAAATATTTGAGTATCCGATCGACCATGTTCCAGTGAGCTGACGATGGAGCATGCATCCACTGGCTAACCTGATGCACGGCAAAACTTATATCATGTCGAGTGATAGTGAGATATATAAGCTTACCTACGAGTCGACGGTATTGTGCCGGATCATCCAATGATTCCCCCTCGCGTTGATCCTTGAAGTTTTCTTCAATTGGAGTCCGAACTGGCTTGGAGCCTGCCTTGCCCGTGTCCTGTAAAAGTTCAAGAAGATATTTCCTTTGCGAAAGGAACAACGCGTTAGTAGAACGAGTTATTTCGATCCCAAGGAAATATTTGAGAGAACCGAGATCCTTGATATCAAAGACACTTTGAAGGTATGATTTTGTCTCCTGAATGCCTGTTGTATTATTTCCAGAAAGAATGATATCGTCGACATAGACCAATAAAACAACAATACCGGCCGAACTTTTTAGAGTGAAGAGAGAGTGGTCCGAGTCGCTCCGAACAAAACCCCGAGTGATCAATGCCGAAGATAACTTGTGATACCAAGCTCTCGGGGATTGTTTCAACCCGTAAATGGCTTTCTTCAACTTACAAACTTGACCCGGAAGCAATGGACGGTTTAGACCCGGCGGAGGCGTCATGAAAATTTCCTCTTCGAGGTCGCCTTGAAGAAAGGCATTCTTGACGTCCATCTGCGATAAGGGCCAATCCAAGTTAATAGCCAAAGATAAAAGGACACGAACAGTGGACAACTTAGCTACGGGGGCGAAGGTGTCGGTGTAATCTTCGCCATATGTTTGAGTGAACCCCTTTGCCACTAAGCGTGCTTTATATCTCTCGATAGCGCCGTCGCTGCGGTATTTGATTTTGTAGACCCATTTACATCCAACGACATGTTTATTCATAGGCGAAGACGTGATTTCCCACGTTCTGTTTCGTTCCAAAGCCTCGAGTTCTTCATCCATTGCCTTTTTCCACACGACATTATCCTTGGCCTCTTCATACGAGTTTGGTTCTATTTCCTGCAAGATAGTACTTAGAAAGCATTGTGAATCAACAGGAAAATGGGATAAAGAAAAATGAGCATATGAATCGAGGTACGAGGGTGGACGACGGGATCGAGTCCCTCGTCGAATGAGAGGAGCTTGGGTTGTGGGGATGTTAGGTGGGTCACACGTGGTGGTGTCGATCGACGGACATTCCCCCTGACGTTGTAAAATGTTAGTGGAATCTAACACATGTGCATCAACTATAGTGTCTGATGCATGCATGGGTACATCTTCTTGGACTTGGTCAACGTTGCATGGAATAGCATCAGAGGGTGGAAGAAGACCAGAACCTGAAATGTCCGTACGAATAAGTGGGGAAGAAGAAGACAAAGGTGGGGAAGTAGCAGAAATAACCTGTGGCTCGACAGAAATCAAAGTTTCGGTCGAAGCCGGTGACGATGGTAGATCCGATGAAGAGTTTAGACGCCGAAGAGACGTGAGGAGGCGGCTGAGAGACATCATAATCGATTCCTTGCTGGGCAAGTATTTCCAATTCCTTCCAATCTGTATCATCAAAGTAGCCGATGTCCTCCACAAAGCGAACCTCACGGGAAGTGTATGAGCGTTGAGTCGGTGGGTGATAACAAATATAACCCTTTTGGTTTAAAGGGTATCCAAGAAAGATGCACCGTACACTTCGAGGATCGAGTTTGTCCCGAGGACCTGCATCAAGAT
The DNA here is from genome assembly GCF_000463585.1 of Tarenaya hassleriana. NCBI lineage: Eukaryota > Viridiplantae > Streptophyta > Magnoliopsida > Brassicales > Cleomaceae > Tarenaya > Tarenaya hassleriana. Next base: position 1,249,234 of record NW_010965625.1, read on the forward strand.
AAACAAAACATACACAACCAAAGGTACGAAGGTGCTCAATGGAATCCTTACGATGAAATAGGAGCTCGAATGGTGAGTGATCATCAAGCACTTGTGTCGGTAATCTGTTTATAAGATAGCAAGCGGTTTGAACCGCATAACTCCAATAGAGTTTCGAAACTCGACGGTGGAAAAGCAATGTTCGAGCAACCTCCATGAGATGGCGATTCTTCCGTTCTGCAACGCCATTTTGTTGAGGAGTGTTCGGACACGAACGTTGGTGAACAATTCCTTGTTCAAGAAGAAAGGATCGGAAGTTGTTGCCCGTGTATTCTCCACCGTTATCTGTACGAAAACACTTAATCTTGGTTCCAAACTGATTAGCAACATAAGAGCAAAAATGTTTGAAAGCATCGAAAGCATCACTTTTCCGTTTTAATAGTGTTAACCATGTATGTTTCGTCTTTTCGTCAATAAATGTAATAAAATACTTATAATTATCAATAGAAAAGCACGGTGCGGTCCAAATATCCGAATGAACTAACTCAAAAGGATTCGCATAAATAGTCGTAGAAGTTGGAAACACAGCACGACAATGTTTTCCAAGCGTACATGCATCACAAAGAGAAGCATTGTTTGTAACTTCAGGAACAAGTAATCGAAAAACATTGCGATGTGGGTGACCGAGCCTCGCATGCCACACATCCGACGAAATAGAAACAAGACAAGAATGAAAGCAAGAATGAAAATCTTCAAGATAAAATAGGTTGCCCCTCCTTTTCCCCCGACCAAAGATTTTATTCGTCTTAGTATCCTGAAACAAAACTTGGTTAGTTTCAAATATGATGACACAATTTGTTTCCGTAAGAAGTTTCGGTAGAGATAAAAGGTTAGTTTTAAATGAGGGAACATAAAGTGCAGAAATATCACGATCAAAGAGTCGAATAAAACCACAGCCTTCTATGGGAACAGATTTCCCATTGGCAACCGTCACCGAACCAAAGCTTCGTTGAAGACTGTGAAACCAAGAAGGATCGAAAAACATATGGGAAGTGGCTCCCGAATCAATAACTATAGAGGGAATTGTATTAATATTACCAGAGTCTTTAGTGTTGAGAGCCAATAGGAGTTGTTTGAAGCCTTTGAGTTCGTCATTGGTAAAAGCCACAACGTTGTCTGAATGTGGCAGACTTTGCTCAGCCGTCATAGCAACACCGCGGTTCGGCGAATCTTTGAATCTTGACGGTTTGAGGTGGGGGTTGAGGATCCAACATCTCTCATTCGAATGACCCGAACGCTTGCAATGAGCACAAAAATGAGCCTTCTTCTCCCTCGACGAAGATGGAGCAGAAGACGATTTTTGAGCAAAATGAGCAAGGGGGCCCGGTCCATTGAACAAGTTCTTTCCCCCTTCTTCACGTTTAACCATCATACAAACCTCATCGAAAGATGGTAAGGTAGTTTGGCGGAGCATATGATAAACAAGGTCGTTGAAGGAAGGATCAAGAGATAAAAGGAGAGAAAACATCTTATCCTCTTGAGCACGGACCAAAGACTCTCTCAAATCTGCAGTTGGTGGCCGGATCTCATCAAGCTCTGTCCAAAGGGCACATAACTCGCTTTGGATCTTGTTAAAAGGTTGACCGTTTTGCTGCAATTGGAATATTTTCTTCTTTATCTCGAATATTCGGCTGATGTTGGACAAATTTCCATACACCTTCTTGAGGGCATCCCAAAGAGACTTAGCGGAGTCCATAGCAATGAAAGACTGCAGTACTTGCTCATCCAACGAGGCTTGAAGAATAACAAGAGCCCGCTGATCAGATTGATACCATTTGGCCTTAGCTTTTGCAGTAGCATCGGCTTGGGTTTGGGCAGCATTCGCATCCGGCAGTTCCCTAGCAACGGCCACTTCCTGTGGAGGGGTTTCGGAGACGAAATCAGCTGTTACATGTTCCCAAAGACCAGTACTACTAAGCACGGCTTTGGCAGCCTTGGACCAGTAGAAGTAGTTATCTCCATGGAGAACAATAGGGATGGTTTTGGATTGGATTTCCATGGCAAAAAAATGAAGAAGATAGGGAACAGAGAAAGAGAACAAACGAAGGGGAGATTTCAAAGACGGTTGAAGCAGAGACAAATCAATAGAAGCGAAGATCGTCTCGCTCTGATACCATGAACAAAATCAGAGTTTTGTGTATAGTTTCGGGTTCTCGGCTAACAGTGCCGGCGAAGATGAGCTTAGGATTGAAGAAGAAGATGAAAAAAAAATAAACAGAAGAATTCTTCTCTTAATAATATTACACCATGATGCGTTGTACATATATACAGATATGCAAGTTTTAAAGAAAAGGAATGTACGTTAATGACAAAATATACAAGGAAACTTAATATCTTGTGTGACAAGAAAGGAAATGAGATTGAGAAAATATCGGTGTTGCCTTGTTCTTCGATAGTCAAGGCTAAGTTTCAGCTCCTCCTGTATTATCTTCAACACGTGGTTCGTCGGATTGGTGATTCGGCTTGTCTTTTTATGATACCCGACTTAGTGACTCGGGAGTGGATACTTGAAGTAGGCATTTGGCGTGTTGCAGCTGTTATGTTTGCACTTTCGGAGTGGATCCGATAGCTTTGTTGCAGAAGCCTGTCTTGAACCATGCCCCCATTTGGATTACATTTACGAATATCCCAATTGAGCTTTTCTCCCTCGAAGGTATCAACTACATCGCCTCCGGAATTGGTGAGCCATTGCATACTAGAAAAATGCAGTTGGATCCTCTGAATATTGGTGAAGCAAGAGTAAAGGTTGAGATACTTTTGGATGACAAACTGCCGGAAACGGTGGAAATTGAGGACGATTGCTGGCAGGTTATAAAGGTAGAGGTTGCTTACACTTGGATTCCCGCACGATGTACCCACTGCAGCAAATTCGGTCATATGCGGTCACATTGTCCCTCCCACCGGAACCTACATCTCGCACCTTATCCAAATCATGCTCTTCCTCGCAGTTATGCTGTCGTTGTCTCTCCCAACCCCGATACCCCTACAGTACCCCAAACTCCTCAACCACAAGAGTCAACGACCTTACTGTCATCTAACTACTCAAGTACACTTGCTAAACCTAACTTGAAAATAGACAGACCCCGCTAAATGTCCAATATCTTTAATCCGATATCATTGATACCGTCATACCAGAGCCTAATCCAACCTCTTCAAAACCCCTAATAACTGATCCTAGAATACCAATTTCTCCTCCATATGCTAAGAGTGGTTGGCTCAACTGGTAGGTGGATATGCGCAAAGAGTGCTCCACTCTAGGTTTGAACCTCACCCTTGGCAAAATCACATATTTTCAAAAAAAAAAAAAAATTCTCCTCCCATCACCACCTAATGTTCACTCCCAGTATAAGTATTCCTTTGAATCTAAGGAAGAACTTGTTAAAGAGGCACAACGTCTACTTCGATCTAGATTAGACTCTTATCCCATAGACCCACTCAACCACGTTGCGGTTAGGAAGGGTCGTAAAGATGACGACCTAGTTACAGAACCACAAAGAACTCTTGCCCTCTTTCTTCCACTACTGTCACAACCCATGAAGCCCAACATTCTTTACGTAAGGTCACAATTCCTCTGGATCCTTCAGACTTCGCATTAGTCGGAAATCCCGAAAGACGAACGACATTCTTCACTAATGTTTACCATGCAGGACCGACCACTCGCAAGACGCGTTGATTACCATCTACTAATTATTCTCAATCTTCTTTGAGTTTGTTACTATAAATATTGGTTATGATATCTGTACTCAGAGATGCTCTTGATCTCTTTTGTAAGAACATTATATATACAGTTAACCAAAAAAAACATAACAGTGGCTCTAGAGAGAGAGATACACTCCAAAGAGGGAGAGAAAGAGGGCAAAACAGTAACAAATAAGGAGAGAGAAGCAAAACTGTAATATGATAAATTTCTGTTTATTTTTAATTTTTAATATTTAATGAAAATTTAATTAATTATCCTGTAACTCAACGCAAATTTATATTGTTGGGCTTGTCAGACTAAGCCTTTGAACATTATTGGCCCAAACAGTTTCACATGCTGGACTATTTGTAAGCCCGTGTTTATTGGGCCATTACCGATCCAATTTATATTTAACTCGCTATTAATTTTGTGTAGTATCACTGAAGATTTGATAAATGCTTGTTTTGATTTTTTAATCTTTAAAATTTATTTAACCATGTTTTTTCAGTGCATAAAAGTGGCCAAAACATTATTATTTGTTTGGACCATAATAAGTAATAAATATGGCATTTTTCCTATCCTAAATTTTTTTATGCATATATTAAAGTAATACAGTTGATTATTTTTACATGTAAATAACATATTATTAAAATTTGTATATAAATTATTTTTAAAGTTATTTAATATTTAGTAAATTTATTTAAATTGAATAAAAAAATTATTTTTAACTTTATTAGATGTTTCATTTTGTTAAATAAAATATTTATTTAGTCATTTAATACTTAATAAAATTATTTAATAAAAAATAATCGTAAATAAAATCGTATTTTTTGTAATCTTGTAAAGTCATAATTATAGTGGAAAATTATTTTTTATAATAAAAAATTCTAGAAAAAACTGCTTGCGAATTATGATTTAGTTTTAAATATATTAAGAAAATCATCTTTTCCATTTATTTTACAACTGAGAGATTACACTTTTTTTTCGTTGGTATATTGTTATTCTAATATTCTTACTCAAAATTAGAACCTAAAATTCAAAATACATAGAAGAATAACTGGATTAATAAATTTTTAATATTTCTTTTTCATTTCATGTAAATTAACACCGAATTGAGTACAAAATCAAACATATCAAATCTATCGATCGAATATAATTTTATTCAAACCAAATTAACTTTAAATTGAATGAAAAAGAAAAAAAAAATTAATATTTTTATATGAACTAAAAAAATATAACTTTACTAAACTGGAAATTCTAAATTAAAAAAAAACAACAACAATATAATTGAAATATAACCTAAATTCAAGTTAAATTGGACGCACATGAAAACGGAAATTAAGTTAAATTGGACGCACATGATGATGCAATCAAATAGTTTTCATCATATGACTCCAACGATATACCATACCCGTAATTATGCATACTAATTTCCTCAAGGGTCCAAAGATTAATTAGTACCAATTGATTATTCCTTATTTCCTTTAATTATATATAATCATACCACCAAAACTCATCATTTCAAAGAATTTTTTTGACCAGAAGAAACATGATTTCGAAACCCCACCTTTTAATATATATATACTTTTAATCTTGATTTATTTTTTTCAGAAAATGGAAAAAGTGTGTGAATGGATGGCTGTGAAAGCTTAGCAAGGCATGCATACACATAAAAGGAAAACATTTTAAGTATTATAAATTAATATTATTGAATATAAGTATAATTGAAAACCTCATAATTTATCCATTCATCCCATATTTTATTTTGGTGGATATATAATCGATTACGAATCTGTGCATAACGCAACAACAAACTGAATATACTGAAAATGACCCATGGACCCATTGAATATATGAAATCTGCTCTAGAGAAAGGGCAAAACCCTTGCCCTCGGAATTTACATATATATCATTTTCGTATTAATAATATATATGAGATATATAGTTTATAACATCTTTACATCCTTATAAAAAAAATATGATATGTATATAATGTCTATCCCAATAAAACCAAATTAATATATACATATTTATATATTATTTTGTTATTAATATTTCAACAATAGTTTTTCCTATTTGCGGTGAATCACATGCACACGCAGACGCACATATGCATATGCTGAATCACAAACTAACATAACATATTTTCATCCCTACTTATAAACTAAAAACTACATAAGAGGTATTATTTCCATGATGAAGGATAAAATCGTCGGGCATAATGAAATATTTAAATATACGATCTTGCAATTTCCGGCAACATTATCAATGTTTTTTTTTTTTGGTAAAGAACATTATCATTGTTGAACACGGAGGAGCCAAAATATATTTTTTAGTATACTTTGTAAATTATTTTTTCTTGAATATTTTGCAATAACCACTTAACTCTGCAAAACAAATGAGAAAAGGATTTTAGTACCTATATTCATATTTAATGGTGTTAATTATCTTTATTTAAGTTGATATGGTGCAAAATTATTTAATTTTATGTACCTTTACTATAAAAAAAATATATCGCACTAATGAGCTTAATATGTTCAAATAAAATAAAGCTATGGTGCAGTGTAAGCTTTTTTTTTTTTTTGTAAACTATAATTGAATATCTGAATCGATTAGACCCATCGGATGTATAACAAGAAGAAGCGTTGCTTTTTTGGCTTTACACTTTTTAGGTATTTTCTTTTTTTTATAAGCGTGATTTATACTTTATTAATTTTCCCATCATTAGTTTTGAGGAGGAACCATAATTGTCCCAACATGATTTCTTGGGTTTTCTCGTGAGATTCTAGTGGATGAAATCATGGTGTATCTTTCTCTTTTTCACCCCCAATACACATACACATACAAATATATATATATATATATATATAATGTTCTAGAATTATATATTTCTTACAATTGATCATAGATATGGTATCGACGATCTAATATTTCATATACAATTCTATGACAATATATATGTTGACATTATATAATAATATATGATCCAAAAAAAATCCCATGTCAAATAAAATAACAAATTCATTAACAATTTAAAAATATTTAAAACACTTCTTGATGTTTTTTTATAATCTAAAAGTTCAACGGGTATTTTCTATAATTATATCTTCCAAAAGATCGGGCAGTCCGAGTAAATACCCCTCCTGACGTTTGGATTTGAATGTGTACTTCTCGATATTACTAAGTGGAAATATCATTTGTTTTACTAGATGACTTTTTAAATTGGGATTATTATTTTAAAATTTGGGGGCTTTGGTTTATAATAAATAATATCTTTTTTATTATATTAATTTTTTGAATTGATTCAAGTTTTATTCATATTATTCATGGATTCGGGTTTTTATGAAAAGTTTTTTAAAAATTACATCCAATATTTTTATAAATCGAGTTTTGATTTAGATAAAACCATGTATTATTTCATTACGTTTTATGTGATTTACGTACCTACACGGCTAATTTTTATCATTATCATTCGATACACCAAAAGTAGGTGTAATAAATTAAAAAGATGGATATGCAAGCAACTCATACTTATTTTATATGATTTTCCTTTTGTAAAAAGCGTATTGTACTCATTATACTATAAAATAAAGTACTATAATTTGAATTTGCATATATCCACAAAAAAATTTACGAATGTTTTAAGAAAAAAATAAGACTATAAAAAAATACTTGGAGGAAAAAATGAAAGCAAAAAATACACGATTATATAAAAAAAATACAGGAAAAGTGTATATTCCCATTTGCCCATTTGCCACCTTACTAATTAAAGTGCCACGAGAGACGCATGATACATCATATAATGAACAAGTGCAAAAGGGCAAAGTTTTCTATTTTTCTAAATCATATATATATATATATATATATATATATATGTATATGTATATATTATCACGTAAACTTCATGTAATAAGAACTTTTACGAGGACATAATAACACCAAATCATTTAAAAAGGGCAATAATTGCATTAAATTTTAGGGTGGTATGATAAGCTTCAACATAAATTTTAAAATTAGTCTTCTAATAAAAAATTCAATTTACAGTCAATCAAACTATAAACAAAAAATTCCGAATTTACAACAAAATTTAAAGTAGAAGTAGCCCTAAAGGATTTAGAAATAATCAAAATGATTAGACATGTGGTAAGGCTCATCCCTCTCCTTCCTAGTCAGCAACTTTGGTGGTAAATAATAATTAATACCGAGATTAGCGCCCTTAATCTTGTGATTAGTCTCCTCTTTGGGTACCCATGGTGGTCTAATCGATCTAATTAACGCCCAATTAACACCTTCGAAGAATTCGTGACCTTTAATCTCCATGGAGCCTTTGAGAGTGCCTACCCTCTTCTTAGGGTTCTTGACGAGTAACTTTATTATTAGATCTTGCGCTTTCACCATCTCCTCGTACTCTTTTGGACTGTTCACGACAACCTTTGGGAACGCCAAGGGTTTCTTCAGAATGTTGACTAGGGTTCTCTCGTTGTTCTCTCCCTTAAACGGCGTCGTTCCGAATAACATCTCGTATAGGAATATCCCGTACGTCCACCAGTCCACCGCGCTCCCGTGCCCTTGCCCTAATTTTCAGAATCAGATAAAACCGGTTTTTATCAATCATGCTAAACCGGTTAGTTTCGTGGTTTAACTAAGATCGGGTCCGGTTCAGTCGTACCTGAGATGACCTCTGGGGCCAAATACTCGTGCGTTCCCACGAACGACTTCGACCGAGCGTTGATCGGCTCGGCCACGACGGCCGGACACCCGTTGCATTCGTCGTGGAACCCTCGGGAGCTCCGAGAACACGACCTCCGTCTCGAAAACGTCCTGGAAACGCCGGCGTTTTTGCCCATCTCTGCTACGTTTTCGCGTATCGTCGTGATTACTTTCCTCCTTCTGCCCGACGACGAAGGGGAGAAACATGATATCACGGGGTGCAACGGTGTCACCGTGCACGACGGGGTCGAGCATCTCCGGCGGATGCTGACATCATCGTCCTCGTCATCATCATCTATGTCCACTTGGCGAGGATCGGGGTTTAGGAGTTGTGGAACGACGTCGCATTTGAAGGAGAGGTCGAAGTCGGAGAGCATGATGTGGCCGTCGTCTCGGATCAATACGTTTTCTGGTTTGAGGTCTCTGTATACAATTCCCATCATGTGGAGATATTCTAACGCAACAAGAGTCTCCGCTGCGTAAAACCTTCAAATTTTACAAAAAGGAAAAATGCGTAAATTTAATGAAATATTTCTGGATTTCACGTTAATTCTTGATTCGTAAAAAATTACATTTAACTAAATAAAAAAAATTCTTGATTCATAAATATAGTTACATGCATCTAGGGTCTATCCCAAGCATGTCTATATATATAGAATGAAAAATAATTGTGTCGGTCTATACAGATTAAATAGTATTCATCAATTTATTAACGTTTCAGGTATAAAGATGCATATTTCTGGTTATCCCCAAAATTAATCTATCCCTATCAACCCCTATCGAAATCAAACACTTTCGGACAATTTCCCACGAAACTAAACGAAACCCTTTTGGACATAAGGATCAAGAACATGTCCAAAGCATAAAGATTTGGGCGGTTGTTTGAAATTAACCTTGCGGAGGAGAGGCTGAACCGTTTCGAGGGCTGGCGGAGCCGGGTGGCGTAGAGGTCACCGCCCGGACAATACTCCATGACCAGAAAAGAGTAGTGAGAAGCCTCGAAGGACGCATACAGAGTAGGGCAAAAGGGATGATCAAGCATCCCAAGAATCTCCTTCTCCATCTCCGCCCTCCCGAGCTTCTTCTTCACCGCCACCGCCTCCTTATCCACCACCTGTATATTATATATATATATATATATATATATATATATTGATTCTTGTATGTAAACTGTATGCTGTATGTATTGTACAAGACTTTTACAACTATATATATATATATACACGCCACCTTCATTGCGTACGTGGAAGCTGTCCCACGGATCTGGCAGAGGTAAACGCTCCCTATGTCCCCGCTACCAAGCCTGCGGAGGAGGCGGAAGTGCTCGAGCCCCACGGCCCGGCCGCAGCACCGGCGGAGCCTAGCCATGGCTTTTTTCTCTTTACTGTACGGATACGTGGACGTGGTGGTGGTGGACGAGGAACCGCTCAGGAGGGATATGGAGCTGCGGCGGCTCCCGGCGAAGGAGCTGCTCAGCCAGCTCGTGCGGTGGCACGGAGTGGCGGTGGCGGCGGGTGAGGAGCAGCTTTCGGGGTCGGACTCGGTGTCTCTGTCTCGTATTGTTAGGGTCGCCATTTGAGACGTTTTCATGTGCGGTGTAAGGGGTCTTGTCGTCACTATTTATCTATATGCGATATCATACGATTCCCTATTTTCACCTTTTTTTTTACATTATTGTTTTATATTGTTAGTGTTTAATTCTATATGTTGAAAGGTTTATTGTCCTCGGAGATAAGCCATTAGTGGGAAATACAGAACTAATTAAAAATTGATTATCATTCTTCTAAAATAAAATTGTCTAAATATAAATCGTATTCAAATATAATATTCAAAAATCAAATGAAAACTAACTTTTTTTTTTCAAAAGATTTAATATTTTTTAATAAAAGTAAACACGAATAGAAACCGAATCAAATTAAAATATGATATAAACATTGAATGAATATAATTTTTTTATATAAAATTCTAATTAAAATTGAATCCCAAAATAATCAAATAAAAATTGAAAAAGCACTCCAATAAAATTATATATATATATATATATATTGGGTCACACTTTTCTAATATATGGTGAAATGCTTGATAATAAACATCCATTTCCATATTGAATTTGACGTTGCCATACATGTGTTGCTAATAAATATCTTTTCTTTTTTCTTTTTAATTTTATTTTTGGTAATATATTTATTCTGTTTGGCACTTTTAGGATACAAACATAAAGAGAATTGATGAGATGCACATGTCAGGCATGCTCGTCCAAGCTGACACCACCACCATCCTTTGTTCTTTCAAAAAGTTTAAACGTCCAACATTTAATAAAATAAAATTCTTATATAATAACAATCCACAAAAATAAAAATAAACAACGTACCCACTATCTTGTCAGGATAATATTTCTCAGAAGTTGAGATTTCGTAGATCGTCTCCTCTGAAAATATTCTTGTATTTGATGTAAGTCAAATTTTTATATCTTATACATTTCGTATATTCAATTTCCAAAATTTACAAATTATATTCTCTAAACCAAATCAAATCACAATAATAGTTCATATTTTATTTACATTTATACTCATCGTTCCGATACACATTTTGCATTGGATGTTATCTGGTGTGAAATTTTGATTTCTAGAATCAATAAAATTTAAATTAGATCAAATTAATTTCTGAACAGGCTAGTTTTCCCGCTTAATCAGACCATTTTAGCCATATATTTTGATATGAAATAGAAACTGTATTAACTATTTTAAAATTTTCGTAAATTATGCAAAAAAATAATTCTCATGTGAGAGAATAATAAGCCACTAAAAAAGATGATAGGGATGTGAAATATTTGCATATTTTATTTAGAAAAGCATAAATCAGTAATGACAAATAACCAATACATATATGTTTTATATAAAGCATGGACAAAATGTAAAGGCGTTAATTTTTGTCTTAAATGCAAAGGCGTTTTTGGACATATCACAAAATCGAAGGTTACTTTAGATGCTTTCAGCACTTACATCAATGTGTTCTTCCATATGACTTTAAAGTGAAAAATAAACTAATGGAAGAAGTAAAAGAGAGGCACCTATATTTCTCAAAAGGTAAATAATAAATATGTTATAAATAATAAAAATAAAAATAAAAATGTACCACATTTCAAATGGAAGCATTTGCGATGAAGAGAATATGCTCCCCATTAATAACTAAACAAAGATATATTTATCATTGTAACTATTCACACTTTTTTTTTAAATGATAATCCTAAAGTTTTTTTTTTGTTTGAATGTGATTGTATTAAGCCTAAAAAATTGTTACAGAAGTTTCTAAAACAGAAAACATGTACAAAAGCTTGGATTCTCATGCACAAGTGGTAAAAAGATTTCTCCTAAATGCTGAGAAAATCAAATAGTGAGTTATCTAAGACGTTTCGTTAAGTAGTACCAATCTTCGAGGAGATGTTTTGGAACCTTGTTGTTTCCCAGCTGTGTTGACAGTAGTAACATACGCATATTGATCTATTCGAATCCGAGTCTGCTAGATCGTTCTTGATTTTTCTCGCAAAATCCGAGCATTTCGTTCTCTCCACAATAAGTCAATTGTAGTATGGCAGAGGATTTTTGAGATGGTTCCCCTGTTTCTAAGAGCATTGCCATTGTTTCTGAACCAAGAAAGGAGATGGCGGAAATCAGAAGGAGCAGTGGGTGGCGTAGTGTTTCCACACTGCCGAACTGTACGGTCAATCAAAGAATAAATGCGGTAATGTGACTTTAACCCAACTGAGGAAGTCCTGTTGGAAATATAACATGTTAATGACCCATGTAATTTTGTGTTTTTAAACTTCAATATGATCTTGACTACAATGATGGAAATGAGTTTATTATGGTGTTGAAGTTTATGGGTATTTAAGTTTATTCCCCTCTCCTTACCCTATAAATAGTGGACATTTGGTTCATATTTTAATCCATCAAAAATCTATCAAAGTTAGGGAGAAAGGAGAGAAAACAAACAAAAACTGATTTACCGAATTGTTCTTCAAAGTCATTCCGCTGCAAAATGGATTCAGGTATAATTCTTATCCGATATGTATATTAATTTCGAATTGTGTGAATTATGCAAAAACCGTATCCAGTTTTTGGTGAGTTTTCATAAAGTTATCGAAAACCATCAACATAAAGTATTTTACA
>NW_010965625.1:1261840-1263000 GCF_000463585.1 Tarenaya hassleriana
AAAGTTAACATAAAGTTATAAAATATCATGCAAATATTAACTATATTAAAGATCATTTTAATTATATCAAATGCGAGTTCTAAAATTGAACAATAAAGATGGTTTCAAATAAATTAATAAATTTATAGTGAAATATTAATATTGATAACTTCTATGTTTTATAATACATATCAATATGTATTATTATTATTGTTGTATCTTCATATAAGTATATATATTATGCATTAATATACCATATAGTAATTTGTATGGATAATAGTTTATATACTTTATGAAATTAACTATGTGGATACATGTTATATGGAGGTTAAAAATATTTTTATTTGTTTTATATTTTAAACTTGTTAGTCACCAAAGTGACTTAGTTTAAATTAAAATAAATATTCAAACCAAATACGCATGTTTTAATTGTTCATAATAAAAGGATGCTAATGTATGACATAAAATAAATAATTGAACAATTATAATTATTTATCATATTGCTATTAGATCATCCAAAGATGGATCAATGCATATGATTAATAATATTATAGGGACATAATTTTGGTTAATAAGTATGTATATCCAAAGATTGCATTCTTATTTAACTGGTAATATTATGATGTCCATTAAAGCATATTTTGCATCAATGATTGTATGTATGTATTGAAATATTGCCCAAAGGTAAATTTTGGTACATATTATTGTTACTTTTGAAATACTAATGGATAAATATTTATAAAATTTCAGCTTCACTTAACCTTATGGCTTCTGGCAATGGAATTGTTAAGTTCAACGGGCTTAACTATGCAGACTGGTCTGAACAGATCCAATTTTATTTGGGTTTCAATGATATGGATTATGCATTGTTGAATGAAAAGCCAACAGCCATAACAGATGAAAGCTCAGAAAATGACAGGATTAACTTCGAATCCTGGGGGCGATCAAATAGGCTATGTTTGAACTTGATGAGGATCACTATGGCAGAAAGTGTTAAGCCATCGATGCCTAAAACTGAAAGTGCAAAGGAATTTCTGCAAAAGATTAAAGAGTATTCTCAGTCGGATCTGGCTGACAAGTCGATTGTAGGAAGTCTCATGAGTGAGCTAACTACGAAAAAGTTTGACTGGTCTCAGCCTATCCATGATCATGTGACTAACATGTCTAATATGGCGGCAAAG